>NC_082688.1:78282829-78456056 GCF_949987515.2 Delphinus delphis | reverse complement strand
AAAATGACTCCCATGACCTATGATTCATATGTGATTCAATTACAATTGGGGAACTTGATAACTGGAAACAAATGAAAGAAATTTATTTTCTAAATAATTTTCACTTCTTATTCAATGATTGCTAAGTAATAATTTTCACTTCTTATTCAATGATTGCTAAGTAATAATAGCTAGTAACTAGTGAGCACCTCATAATGATCCTGACATCTATTATTATTTTTATTATCATTATTAATCTTCATGGTTATAGCTAGGAACACAAAGACTTGGAAATGTTAAGTGATATATGCAAAGTCACACACACTGCTTCAACTAAACTAAACAAAATTTGTGTGTGTGTGTGTGTGTGTGTATGGTTTGTTTTGTTTCACTTCAAAGGTTCCAAGATCTCGAGGACTTTGAATAATTTTTACTTTGTCTTTTCTTTTACCAGTCTCCTTTGGGCTCATCTACTTGTCCAGCTATGATATTATAACAAAAGAAAATTGGAATTCTATGGCAGATGATCGGTTTTCATTTCATTAATGGAGAAATTTGGGACAAGACAAGGGATAGAGGAATATTCGGCAGGAATTGCTGGGGGAACAAGTAGTAAGCTGTGTATTGATTTTCTGTGGATCATGTTTGAGTGGTTGAGATTTCACTGCCCTGAAACAGGTTATCTTACAGACCATTTATTTGTCAGGGTATGATTTTATTAGCAACCAGTTCCGGGCCTTGCATGAGAATGAATCTTCTCACAGCCTGAGCATAAAAGACTAATGAAATTCAAAATCAACACCGCATTTGAAAGCTTTAGCTCCGGATCAGTGAGGGGAGGAGGTTGGAGTTAATGTCCCATTCTGTTCTGCTCAGATGAAGCTGATAACAAGTACTACATGTGTGGATGCGTTTTCATCTCCATCTGCTGTGTTGAGTGTTAGCTCTCTATTTATTCTAGCTCATCCCCATGTTTGTGCTGATGGTAAATAAAAGGTGTAGCACAGGAATGAAAGGAAAATAGTGATTTTAACCATTTTGGAAAAGAAAAATGGTGGGGTTAGGCATTTCTTATAAAATAAGGGAATTACAAAAAGACTTGTGAAGGCACTTAAAGCTAACAAACTCTCAGGGCCATTGGAAGTTCAGCATGCAAAAAAATCCCCAAAACAAAAAAAAACCTTACGTAAAATTTAATCAAATTGATCAGAGCATTCAACATCTATATACTAATGTTTTAATGATATCCTGTTTAATAACAGTAGGAAAAATGCTAAAATTTTTAAAAAAGTTATTCTAGGTTAGAAACAGCAGGCTACTTATTTTATAAGATGATCTAAATAAGTCTGTCTAATGCAGGAAAAAAAAAATCTCTTTAACTCTCACAGAATGTTTAAGGCTGTTTAAACAGTTGCCTGCCGGAATTTCTCAGTTTGTATAGGATCCAGGAATCCAATGGTAAAGAACTTGAATCCACTTCAGATATAACTTAACACATCTGATATGTTGAGATGTATGTTTTTTCTCAGGGGCAGAGTGCTGGATCCTGGAGAGTTGTGTCTAGAGAGGGATGAAGAAGAAGGAAAGCATCATGGTGGACAATGGTGGTGGTAGGATCCATAGACTTAGCAGCAGGTCTGGGAGTTGTGAGTGAGCCCTGGTCACTGGTACAGTGTAACACTGCATTTGAATACATCCTAATACAGCTTCACACCAACTCTCACCTCTTTTTAAATATAATAGTTGTTTATTGTGAGGAGGAGAACACTATGATTTTTTTTTTTAAGGCTATTACTAAGAACCTGATTACCTTGGCTGCAACACCCCGCTCAACACTTTAAAAAGTTATCTAGAAAGGAGAGGTGCTTGCCTGCAGGAGAAAAACAGAATGAGTTACAAAGCAGCAGGTGGTTCAAGAAGAATACAGCACCAAGCAGCAACAGCAGGAACACAATGACAAAGCTCACCTCATTGGTGGTTGAGTTGAGCATTGATGACAATTTCAAAGCTCTGGAGACAGGGAGGCAATTAACAGGGAGAGACACTCTCCAAACACAAATGACCACAGGACAGAAGTGGCCCGTATGAGTAACTGGCAAGACAAACCACCCCACCTTGAAGACTCCTAGAAAATTACCTAAGTGGGTAAGAACTAAGGTCTACCTCTTGGCAGTTGGGAATTCTTAACGCCAATAATGTAAGTCCAACTTATTAAAGTGATCTTTTAGATCTTCACACCAGTGGGTCCTTGATCCTTACAGATGGTACTTCAGACTTTGCAGTCAGCTGATCCCTTGAGGGTTCATCGCAGTAACAGAACCTCCTACCTATCTGTCTTCAGCTTGAAAGAACATAACCTGAGAGGTTCAGAAGCCTACCCACAGGGATCTTTCCACACACAGAATAATTTACTTTTAGTGTACAACCTGGAGAATCATATTTTTTTATGATAGTCTCAAAGCTTCTCAATTTCAACTTCATCTTTGGGTGTTTCTTTTATCTCCTTGCCTTAGTAGAATCCAGTTTTTACCTGAGGAATTGCTTCTCATCATGACCTCTGTAAAAGAAATATCTATGTATTCATAATTCTCATACCTCAGGTCAGAATATGGAGCTGGTACCTATCATCTTACCATACTGCACCTCCTTGCTTATTATTGCCTTTTATAAAATGTTTAGTGTCTGGTCATTGAATATCTTCTGGCCTTCTTTATCCTGCTATCTGTTAATCACCCTGCCATTCATCTTGATTCAGCAAAGATTTTGACACCTGGATCACCATATTTCTCTTTACTAAACCTGGCATCATTCTGGATGATTTTAATATCAGTTTTAATATCTGAATGAATTAGCCATTCTAAACTTCCTTATCTCCAAACACTTTTCAACCTTCCATCTTAGCTACCCACTTACTTGACCACATGTCTGTAACTGTAATTCACATTTTTCATTCATCTGTAAAAATCTTTGTCAAGTATTACATCCTGCTATTATAATCTTTTAGTTTTTCAGTTTGCCTGTCCAATTACTCCCACTTCAGTCTTTTATACCTTTATTGAGACTTTGAGTCTAACATCTCTCTACCTCCTCCAAATACATCATTCAGGTCTTTTTATCCCATCCTATCCATATTACTCATAATCTTATTATGTTGTTTTCCATTTCAAGAAACATCATAATATATTTGTTAAGGACATGGACTCTGTAGCCACAAAATCTGGGTTCAAATTCCATCCCTGAAGCTTCCTAGATCATTAACGTGTGCTTTGATTTCTGTTCCTTAATATTCACAATAGTAGTATTTATTTTACAGGGTTGTTGTAAGGGTGAAGTGATCTCAAAACTTATGATCTCAATACTATCATCAATGCAAATTAATTTTTTTTTTTTCTTTTTTCTTGACTCAGGCAGCATCCATTGATTTTCTCCTCCTTCTCAGAATAATGTATTGACTAAACTTCAGTAACACTACACACTCTTGGTATCCTCACAGTGTTCTCTCTTATGGACTCATTCTCATCTATGCAGCTCTTACAAGTTGGAGTTCTTTAGGATTTGAGCCTGGATTCTCTTCTCAGTATATAATCTCTCCAAAATTCTATCTTTCACTCTTTAATACATAAAATTCGATGACTCACTGTTTTATGTCTTTAAGCCTGGATACCCTCTGAGGTCTAGACCCTTATAACCATACAAAAATCCCTTTTTGGAAGCTTCAGTGTCACTTTATACTCACATATGCAAAAAGAATCATGATCATTCACTCTAAACCTGTATTTCCTTCTGTAACTCTTCTAAATGAATGGCAACACCATCCATCTAGTTGTGCAGGTCAGAATCTAAGTATCTGTTGTTGAATGTCTCCTTTCCCCTCATTTCCCACATCTAATACATCTCCCAGTTCTCTTAGTCATTCTACCAATATATCTTGATTCCATTTCTTTCTACATTTTATTTATTATTCCCCATTCCAGGGCCAATCATCCCTCACCTATATTGTTTATATAACCCCTGAACAAGTTTCTCCACATCAATTTTTGCCCCTGTTCAATCAGTTCTTCTTAATGCAGTCACAGTGATCATTTATTTGTCTTTTCAAAAAGCAAATTTTATGTCACTCCATTTCTTCTCCCTCTCATAACTCTCCAATTGCTTCCAAAAGCCCTTCGAAACAGTCAAAATCTTTAACATCACCTAGAAAGTAATGCGTAGTCTTACCCCACTGTAAAGCCTACATCATTATTTCAGACGTGTCTCAAATTATTCTCTGCGCTCTTATTTTTCAGAGAGGTGGGGATTTTCCTTATGTATTTATTTATGATTTATTGAAAACAGCTTTATTGAGATTTTATATACAAATGATGTACATTTTTAACGTGTGTAACGATGAGTTTGGACATATGCAAACACCTGTGGTACCATCACCACAATCAAGATAACAGGCATATCCAAGACCTCCCAGAGTTTCTTCTGTGTGTGTGTGTGTGTGTGTGTGTGTGTGTGTGTGTGTGTTAAGAACACTTAACATGAGATCTTTCGCAGTACACAATACCATCTTGTAAATTATAGGCACTATGTTGTATAGCAGATCTCTAGAACTTATTCATTTTGTATAACTAAACTACCCATTGAACAGCAACCCCCATGTACCCCTCCCTTCTACTTTCTCCTTCTATGAGCCTGACTATTTGATATGCCTCATATAAGTGGAATCCTACAGTATTTGTCTTTCCGTGACTGACTTATTTCACCTAATATATTGCCCTCAAGTTTCATCATGTCGTCGCATATTGCAGAATTTACTTCTTAAGACTGTATAATATTTCATTGTATGTATATATGACATTTCCTTTATTCATGTACTTGTCAGTGGACATTTAGATTGTTTCTTCATCTTGGCTCTTGTACTTCAGTGAACATGGAGGTGTTCACTGAACACTCCTTGAGTTCCTGAATATCTCTTGTGATCTTAATTTCAACAATTTTGGATAAATACCTAGAGGTGGGATTGTTGGATCATATGGTAGTTCTATCTTTAAGCTTTTCAGGAACCTCCATACTATTTTCCATAGCAACCCTACCATTTTAATTTCCTCCAGCAGTATATGAGGGTTCCAGTTTCTTCATATCTTTGCCAACTCATTATTTTTTGTGATTCTTTTTTATAATAGCTATCTCTACAAGTGTGAAGTGATATCTCACTGTGGTTTTGATTTGCATTTCCCTGATGGTTAGTGGTGTTAACATCTTTTCATACACCAAATAATTTTGTTATAACAAGAAAACCAATGAATTTGAAAAAAAATTAATTATTTTTTACATTAAATACTGTGACTCAATTATCAACTTTAGTTTTGTAATGTCAGTACTTAACTCTAATTAGGTTTAGGTCTATGGAAATATTTAGATTTTGCATTAGTTAAAATTAATATCTAATAGAGAAATGGCTTTATATTTACCTCAATTTGATGAAAGTCTAATTAGGTTTTTAAATGTAATCCATATTTTAGAATGCATGTAATGACTTTTCTTTTTCTCTCTTTCTGGCATAAATATTTTGTCACATTTTAGGAATATCGTACAACAAAATAGGTTAGTGTAAAGGAATATGTGAGCAATTAGTATTAGTGAAAATCTTTGTGCTTATGTAAAAATCATTTTGTTCAAACCACATTTTATAAAATAGAATACAATGAATATAATAAGTTAGAGAATTCAACAAGGTTAAAGATGATTTTAGAAATGTTTTTGAAAATAGTAGCTTGTTTGTGAGTGTGGTTTGGCTCCCCGAATGCTTTCATGTATATAGTGGTTCAGAATTAGGCACATATCCTTTCAAATAGCAGTTCTGCTACTGACCCACAAAATGTATCAGGAAACATACATAAAATTAGTGCTCTGGTGTCCTTATCTGTAAAGGGGGAATAGTAATACTTACCTCAATGAGCTGTTATAAAGTTTATACTTAATATACTTAATAATGACTTTAAGCATTAAGCACAACCCTGGCCCAATTAAGTCCTAAATTGGGAAATTACTATTCTACCCCAAATGATTTCTACCGTGCTAGAATAGCACACTGAGCACAATAATCACTTAATAAACACCATACCATGCTGTGGCTGCTCAATAAACATTATTATAAATCAGTGGCTGATTAATAAGGAGGAGAATATGTCTGTTAAGGCTTTTTATATGATATATCTAGTTTTATCAAAGAGCAGTAGAATACCTATCTGACCAGAACCTAATCAGCTTCATAAAAAATAGGAGGTATTGTCATATACAACTTGAAGCTTTCTTGGTACCCCATTTTATTTTCAGATTTTAGAGGAGAAATGGTACATTCGAATTACGTTAAACCAAGCTAGATAAAACTGTAACATTTCCAGCTTCCATAAGCCTTAACTAATTCATTGGCTAGCCACATTGGATTTGTCTATATGGCAGAAAGAATGGCAGCACATAAGCTTGCTCAGGTCTATGCCCATAATCTTGTGCATAGCAGGGCTAGGCTGACTGATGACCTTGATTGCAAAATCGAAGTCAGAATTGTTAAGCAATAAACTTTTACCTTCATGTGTATGTGCAATTTTGTTTTTTCACCCACATTTTGTTTTGCTTTGTTGTCTCCCTAACTCATTTTTCCTCTGTTATTTGTGATAATGCCTGCTCAGGATGTTATACCTGTATAATATTTTAATCTTTATCCTGCAAATGTATATATATGATTTAATTTGAAGTACAGAATAGCTTCACGATAACCAGAGATTTGAAATACAGAAACTAATGTTTAATCCATTTCCAAGAAATGGATCTTAAGATCCTGCTTGGAAATTTAATCAAGTTTTTTACCTTAACTAATTCTTGGCTAAAGAACCAATGTCAATCTGGGAAGACTGGCCTATCTGACAGAGAATGCATATTAATAATTGAGGGATGAAGGAAGGAAGCACTTAGATATCAGTGTGACAGATAAAACATTCTCAGTCTCACAGCCAATCATAAAAGTTAGGAGATTTTTCTGAATGTACTGCAACTGGTAAGCTGAAAATCAGCCTGACAATTAAAATAGACTGTCCCCTGGCTTGCTCTAAAATGATATCCATTGCATAGAATTTGAGAAGTGCTAAATGATAGTATATATGTAACAAGTTTTACACAATGCATCTTGCATGGTAGAGGATCTATAAATACAATCTCCCTTAATGTTGAGGCCACTCCAACTGAGAAGTTCTGTTTGCTTTTACAGTGTGCCCCTAGAAGTTCTTAACTGTGTCACAGCCTGAAAAAATATTGGGCGATGCTGCCCCAGGGCAAAGGGAAGAAGCCAAGGCATTACGCTGCAGCATGTCACACAGCAGGCAATTTAAGATCCTAGGTTCTGAAATCCATCTCTTGAAATAGTTCCTAGAATAGATATAGGACATTTATTTCAAGAAATTCAAAACCAATCTTTTATCCTATCTCATTTATTCACACTACTCACCTGTGAGAAATGAGAAGGTCAAATAATACCAACCCCAGAGTTTTGATACATAGATCTGATAAGTGATTTATTCAGAAACATAATGTTTAATAGATCTCAATGTTCTAACTCCCAAAGCTTTGCAATGTTTCTTGACTTAATGAATTAACTAATTTCTTTGTGAAGAGGGCAGTGATTAGTTCTTGTTTTACTGGCCCTTATGGATGAAAATGTCATTTATCTTGAATGTGTTCACAATAATGGTCACCTAGGGTCTTTTTGGGATTGCAGCTCAAATAAACAAATAAAGTCCCTTTCTGGGATTGCAGCTCTAATAAACAAAGTCCTGAACTAAGCATTAGCATTGCCAGATTTAAATCACTTTCTCTATTCAAGTTAGTTTCCTAGGACATGTGCACTGAAAATTCCAACTTTATCATGTTAGTGAGGAAGATTTGTAAGGATTCCACTTTTAGGGTCTGAAAGAGCAACAGCATAACCACTATTGTCCAGGACCCTCACTCAAATGAATAATAAATATAAACTTATTTAAAAATAAGATTTTAAATAATAAATGACTACATTGCGTGGAAAGAGCAGGTTCACACATCCCATTAGAATGGCATTCATTATCTGCAGGCATTTCTACAGTTCTTGCTGACCTTTATTAAACCATCACTAACAAACTCCTTCAGGTGACTGGTAAAACATGTTGAAATGAAATGAAATGAGGAAGTTAATATCTGGATGTGGAGAGACATTGCTGTCTTTACAAACGGAGAAGTTAAACTCCCAGTCAGTTTCTAAAGTGGAAATATACCATGCAAAAGTGTGCATAGCACAAACCTTACCACTGTAAAGGAGATTTTGGAAATATATCTAAACAGCCAAAGTAAAAAAAAAAAAAAAATCCTTCTTAGGGAGAGAACCGTCAAGTTTAGAAAAAAATTACTGTTTGGCATCATAAGTTACGGCACTACTTTAGTCATGGATTAGAAGGAGAATCAAAGGGATAGCTAATATAATTTTCATTACAAATAAGTAGGAGTTTAGGAGAAGCTGAAACCTGTGGGAAAGATGAAATTAGGAATTTCTAGAGTCAATGATGTAACTGAAGGGGTTGTAAGAAAAGATACTTAATATACAGTTCCTTAAATCACTGATGTAAAATCCCTCTCCCTCTCAGGCTATGTATGTATGTATGTGTTTGTGTATATGAAATGGACAATCAACTGACTGAGCCTTAAACGAAGAGAAGAATCATGGATACATGAGGCTTAATTGGGATGGGAAATTACAAGGAATCAGAATCATAAAGTCAGAAGCCATAGCAATCATGAAAATACAAGTCCATGGACATGTTTAGGAATCTTGGGAACAAGTAAAACATACACTTTTAATTGCCATCTAGATAAACCTCATTTTATTTTCCATTCTCAAGTAATGTTTAGTTGGAATTTCATTTTTATAATTTTGAGCCACTTGAAAAACGATTTGCATATCACCATCCTCTAATAATATATTGCTGGGCTTTGTTTTCTGTAGGTTTTTTTTTTTTTCTTTCACATCCCTCCCCCATCACATGTCTGACCTTACTCCTTAATGACAATTAAATATCATTGGTTTTAGCCATCATCACAATCTTAATTAGTTCCTGTTTTTAGTCTCTCTGTGCTACATGCTTTTGTCCATGATGCCACCAACTACCTTTCTTAAAATTTTAAATCATATTTCCCTTTTTAAAAAACTATGATAGCATCACTTCATAGCAAAATATTTTGAACTTTGCATTTTTATACTCAAGGGTATTTTGACTTCACTGTTTGACCCTTTGTTTTGTCTTTGCTCTGTTACTGGTGGGGAGAGTTACAACACCTTATGCAAAGCAATAAAAAGATGGGTGCAGAACAGAGTGAGTGGTAGAACATGTGCAATCTGGTCAGTAGAAACACTCGTAGGACATCTGAAAGCAATTTGGCATATTTTTTTCATTGGTTAATTACCACCTCAATCATAATGCATATTATTGGTATCTGTCTTTAATATAAAGTAAAATGAACAATAACCAAAACTTCTCATTATAAAAAATGAGTTCTGCAATATTTTTACTCTCAACCATTAGACATCTCACACACACACACACAAATTTATAATGGTAAAGTTATAAAGAGTAAAATTTGAAATTGAAAAAAAATCTAAGTGATGCATAAAATTTAAAAATATATTTACAGAACATAAAGTAGGATAATGAAAATATAATAAATGGAAACGGTTTAATGGAAATGGTTTAATACATTTTAGTAAAGATTGATCAGTGTTGATATATACCTTTTTTTTGATATATATCTTAAGCATTAGGCTTGTTCTTTTTAAATATATATTATTAAAATGCTGTCAGGGTCAGAATGGTATGTCTATTATCTGGTCATTCTCCTCATTGGTTAAAGAATTGCTTAAAATAGAGAATTCAAATTACTTTCCCAGCTAGCCTCAGTCAACCTCCCCAGCAACATTCCCTAATTCCTCCCCAATTCCTTAACATAGTCCTTAGGACCCACACTGCAATAATCATATTGAAAGTCTTATTTGTATTTTCACAATCTCGCACTTTATAGTTCCTGAAACATCTCTTCAGAGCCTCTTCATCTTCCCTCATTTTTCTGCCTGTCAAATACTTATTTACCCTGAAGGTTTGGTTGACCTCCATGACCACAGTCAGATTTGATCACTCCCACCTTAAGAGCATAGTACTGACATGATGGTATTCATTGGACAGATGCCCATTTCTCAACATATTGCATCCATCACTAATCATCAATTTAATAAAGGCCAAAGTTTAAGAACCAAGGTTTACACATTTGTATATTCCCTTCAATATTTTTCAAATATTTTGTGCACGTTCCAAAAATTTTGCTAAATAACTAAAAAAGCAATATAGTAGAAGCCTTGAAGAGCTTCACAATGAATTACCATGTACCCTCTGGGAATTTTCTTAAGCTCTTTGTACCCTAGAATTTATTTTTGTTTGTTTGTTTTGTTTCTCTCATTTTAAAAACGATGATGGTCATGCCAACCTCATAGAACTGAACGTATGTATGCAAAGGACTAAGAACTGTGGAATAAAGTACACATTCATAAATTCAGATATGTAAATTAATTTCATGTCTTGAATATTTACATCAGTCCTAACTGGAAGTAAGAATACATAAAAGTTCTTGAACTATCTACCAGCTCTGGGATTTCCTATGGCTGGTGAGTAAAAGGCAGACATGTGAGAATTGTTCTGCTTTTGTTTACATATCCTGATACATTGTATAATGTGATTCGGATTTTAACATTCATGTAAGCTGCAGTGGTAACTTCCATGTAATGGACTGTGGCACTAAAAATTAGAGAATTCAATTGAAAGGAATTATGGTAGTGTTGGCTGTTTTCAATGAACTAGTTTGAAAGTTAATTATTTTTTTAATAGCTTTACCAAGAAAGTAACTCTTCAGGAAGCTTAAAAAGCATAATTTCTCTGACTGCTTTTCATCAAAGTCCTTTTACTCCCTGTTGTGCTGACCTATTAAAATCAGTATTGAATCACATGTTGAATGCAGAACTTTGGATAATTCTTTGCTAACAAGTAAATAAAACATTTCAGGGATAATCACAAGGTTTTATTTCTGCCAGGTAGGGGCTCTCACATTTGACAGTTATATCTTAATGTCAAACTGAAAGCAGACATTTACAGTGATTACTCAGTGCAGTAAGGAAGGGGACCTTTCCCTTCTAGATTCTTACCCTTTAAAAACACTCCTTCACCTGTCTCAGTTTTTGGCAAGGAAAGTCACTATGGCCAGTTTTGTGGTTGCTTCTCCATACTTGGTAGTAGTTGTTCTGGAGAAAGAAAAGGAGGGATATACTTCAGTGAAAGAGGGAGACTTATACTGGTGATCACTTTTTATGAAAGAGAAAAAAGATGTTTTGGACGCACTCAGTTTTGTTGAGCGTGACCTATAACAGCAGTAATTTAGAAGACACTGTTATTAAGGCAATTCTCTGACACTGTAAGGAGGGTAACACAGGTATCTGTCTTCAGGGAGGGACAGTAGTGGTGAAGGTTATGATATAAACAGAAATAGACATAGTTATATTATTTCCAAAATAGTATCCCTCACCTTTTTTAAAAAAATCAGTTTATGAACTAGCTTATAAACGTGTTTGCACGAGTGGTTTTGTAAAGGGATTTATTTGAGAATTCATTCTTTCAGCAATCTGTTTTGTAAGAGGCAGTGGCATATATAGATCTTAGAGAAGAAATGTAACTATCCTAAAACAGAGGTGAGGACGAATACCACAAATTGCCCTGGAATGGAATAACAACCAGATTTGAAGTTTATAAATGTTCTGGAAATTGATCATGCGTCTTGGCCTCTGGACATTTTCCAGACCCTTCCAAGACATATCTCTCCAGACAGAGGTGTAGCTTGCTTCCTATTCTCCTATGAGGTGATGTAGCAGGAATATGGCTTGTCTGCCAATCTGCTAGATCCATATGAGACATCAGTTCAGAATAGAACAATATGCAGGCAACATGATGAAATCCACACAGGAGTCTGGTTTTCAGGGCCATCAGTAGCACCGGAGGTTTTACTGTACAGTGTCCAGCATCAGCATCGTGAACCGCAGGGTAGTGCCCAACATAAGGGCAAGGAGGTCATAACTGGAACAGCCTTCACACCTAACTGTTTGATCCTACTGATGAGTCTGAGAACATTTTAGTGTCTTCTAATAAATCTATTGTCTTCTTAAGCTAGTTAGTGGTGGTTCTCCTGCAACTAGAAGCCATGATACATGGAGATAGCAACAAGAACTCATACTTCTCCCAATTTCTAGAGTATATAAATGACAGTGACCCCAGATTGAATGATATTAACTATGTATATATAAATGAACAGATAACTATGTGATACTGAATACGAACTTCAGAATTGCATTATTTCAAGGTCCTGGTGAAAGTAGTCCTTTGGACAAGTCATTTAAGCATTGATATGGCTTTTTGCAGCTCAGAAATTTGCTTTTAAAGTATCAATGTAAATAACTCCCTAAGCCCATAGTTATGAGGGTTAAATAAAATGATTTTTAGAAAATGATTCAAAAATACCTGGAACACATATAGCACTCAGCAAATTTTGGTTGCCTTTGCTGATGTAGTAGTAGCAATGATAGTAGTAGTAGTAGTGGTGGTGGTGGTAGTATGACCTGATAAAAGTTTTTTGTTACCTCACTTATTCTCACAGAAGCCTCAGTAAGTAGTATAATTTCCAGTTTTAGTAATGAAGAATATGATGTTGGAAGTTTAAATATCTCATCCCAAATCACACAGATTTGAAATAACAGTCGACATTTCTCCAAAACCTGTGTTGCCCAATTCCCCATATCGCTTACCCGAGTCAAAGGCTGACAAACACAAAGGTACGAGTCAGGATGCATCAGTGGTCAAAGCCTGCATGAGTGAAGAAGGAAGGCTCAAGAGTCAGGGCAGGTGCCAATTTGTCCCCAGAACTGGAGATCAGTAGTTTTTTAGAGGACCGACTATGCTCCATGTACTGCTGTAAGCTCTTCCTAGGTATCATTTCATTTAATGACCACAAGAAACCAAGAAGACCAGTTTTAGAGTGAATTATCAACCTTTTACAGGAAAACTGAGACATAACCACTTTTGCAGGGTCACAGAGCTTGCAGATGCTGTAGCTGGGAACTGAAGCTAAACTGACTTCCAAGTGAGTCTGTGTTGATTAAGCCAATGTTTTATCATCTCCACTTTGCTCTGGTTAGCAGCTCTTTCTCTGGTGTCAGACTAACCTGGATTGCTGTGTGTGGTAGTTAAGAAGTGACAATATGTGAACATTTCCATTGTTTAAGGGGTTTGTTTTTGTCCTTTTGCTTGTTTGTATTTGTTTTATCTTTTGGTGTTCTTTTTCTCTTTGTTTAAGTTCAGGCTTGGGAAGGAAGTAGTGAAGAGTCATTTAAGTATGTGAATAATGACTTATAAAGTCTAATACACAGGAAACACAGTAATAGTCTCTCATGGGTGTGTATGTGTGTGTGTGTGTACATTTGTGAAGTGACATAAAATCTAGGGAATGGAGAACACAGTACTTGATAATTTCAAGTACTCGTACATTTTAATGATTATTATTGATATTTCCATCATGAATTCTTGTTTCTGTGGAATGGATCATATTAAAGAGCCAAGAATAAACTTGTTTAATCGTATATATCTTAAGATTATAGATGTCAGTAATTCTTATATTTCTGTATATCTTAAATTTATTTATCACTAAATATCCCCCCCTATTTTCTTTCCTGACTGGTCGTCTTCTCCCTATGTTCTCCCTAGACTATAGTTATCAGTCTAAATGGAACCTAAATTTTACAAGAAAAATAGCATATGTAGAAAAACTTTGCGAGAAGAGTAAAAAATAACTTTTTTTTTGATGCTTTGCGCTAAGTTGATGTCTATATATATGGTGGCAATAAACTGACTTTTTTAGTAGTACAATTTCTGTCCAATTAAAACATGCTTAAAGTATGCTTATTAGCATGTGTCTGAGTTATGTATGAATAAATGCATACAAATCTTCCATTTGTTGTACTTGGAGCAGATGAAACTAATAGGAGTGCCTACAGCAGGTGAGGAATAGTCTGCCTGCAGTTCAACTACAGAGTGCACATGATTCTTACTCTTAAAGCCTTCATGTCATTAAACTGTTATTTATTGATCCTGCTGTCAAGGCAGCAAAGAAGAGTAATTTTAAAGCTCAGAATGAAAAAAATAAATTAAAAAATCCCTTTTCTGATAGATTGTGCATATCCAGTGCAATCCATTTTCTTATGTTCCCAGTTCTTGATTTCCTTATATGCCCAGAAGTAATGTAACCATAAATGAGATAAATGCATGAAATATCTTCTCTGCTTTTTCAATTGATAGTGTCTTGTGTTTAATTCATTTATCAAAAGTATTAGTATCAGGAAAGGAGAAAATGTAGTAAGTCAGTGCCACATTAAAAAGATAATAAATGCTTAATTTTATCTTTCGGTATCAATTTGTAACATTTTTTTAAAGAAGAGATTGCTAATAGGAAAGATAGATATTATGGTGATGATTAAAATGATCTATTCCTCCCTGTTTTTGTTTTTATTTTTGTTTTGTCTTCTTCCTGTATACTTTATTTTCAACTTGTGGAATCTACAAAGAAGCAACAGCAAACAGCCATGTTAACTAATTCCCTATCTCTTTGGAAAGGGGGATTTTTTAAAGTTAGCAATCATGACCTGTGATTTGAAATATAATATGAATTGTGTGTGTGTTGATTTTTTTTTTTTTGACTGGGGTTTTTCTTTAGTATTCTTTACTATAACTTTCTGTGCAAGTTTTAAATACAGTTTTCATTTAGGACATTGAATTTTCTACTAACTTACAATACAGTACTGATAAACTGCACTGTTATTTCCTTTCCTTGTGCACTCATTTATGTATTGAGAGTGCTGAAAGATTTAATATATCAGTTTAGTATTTTTAACTGTCACTGAATTTGCTACAAATGTGGGGTCTTCGTTTTTTGATTGTGGAATCGTGCTACAATTTCTATGCTCTTGCTGGCTTGATCACTCTCTTCTATGATGGATCCAGAAGGAGCAACACCAGGTGGCAGATATCTGCCCCAGGGAAACAGCTAGGTATGTTTCCTTTTATACTTCTGTACTCTGTTAGCGTTTGGTAATGATGGGGTTGCAGACTTTCTCCAAATTTTTCTGCGGAGATTCAAGTGTCTCCTTCTCTACAATGTTACTCTTATTGAACCAGTCAATGATTTCATTACACTTGTAGAAAATCTTCTATTTGTCCTCATCATTGACATTGCCTTTGATTTTTTTTTTACATTCGACGATGGCTTTCACATTGAAGATGTAGGATTTAAGAGAATATTTAGAAGAAACCTTGTGTCTCTGCTTCTCGTTTCAACTTTGTGTTTCTTAGCCTTCTGAACTGCACCCTCAAGGTCTTCCTTGCTCAAAGGACACTTGTCATTTGTGGTGGCAATCTTGTTCTTTTTTCCTGTATTGTTATCTGCATACTGGGATCTGAGATATACCACAGAAAACGGGAGTATGCCTGTGAATTAAAACGTGCCAAGCAGGTTGTCATGGCACATCACCCTTTATAAACTAGAATAAGTGCACTGAGCTGGTTGAGTAAGCTGTGAAAGTCTGTGAGTGGGCACGCTGATGTTGTGTTGATCATGGTGATTATGACGCCACCAGGGGTTTCAATATTAATGGAAAAAGTAGTGATATCCAAGAGCAGTAAACCTTGAACATCCTCAGATTTGTCCCTAGATAAGATCACTGCCTGGGCAGATGTATCATGAACAATAGCTCCATAGGGATTGATGTACCTGTCAATTGTTTTCCCTTGAAGAAGTCTTGCAGAAGTGTCTGAATACTAGAGATATGTGTATAATCACCCATCACAATGAGGACATATATCTCTGACTTGTCTAATTTGACATAGTGAATGGCTTTCTCCACAGAGTCCAGAATGCCACAGGTCAGCATTCAGTTTTTCAAACTAGCACAGATAATTAACGTGTGGAACTCAACCCTCTCTTGGAGAGAATCAATATCAATTTTGACCTGATTTTGTTTAGTTACATTGTGCATGTTTGCAAGTAGTATAGAGGCTGCAGTCATATATCTTGCTCTCATGAATATCCTTCTTATGCTTGGACTTGAAATCTGCAATGAAACCTTCTGTTTGTCAAAGTCTTCTCCATATAAGCTTTAGTCTTCTGCTATAGGTTTGACCCAAAAGATTCCATAGTCAATAGTGAGGATTTGTACATTTTAAAGTACACCTTTTAAGAAAAAAGTCACCATATGTATTTCACCACCAGTATCTTATTCAAGCCACAGCAGCAGCCAATAGCTCTTTGATACTTCTGAGAATATTAAGAGAAGCAATAGGTTTACCATCTTTGGAAATCTGTTGGTGGCAGTCATTAATAAACTAATGCTGTAGCAATAGCACTTGTAAACAGTCTTCCCAAGGTAGGCTTCTGTGGTTTCTTCATCTTTGCTAGAATCATAGATGATACCTCCTCTGGTTAGAAGCTTTTGGATTCTCCCTTGTATTCCATCTGGACCATAAGCCTTCTTGCATCATTTACCACCAAGAACGGCCAATGAGTCATGTCAGACATGTCCAGACATGTCAGGACAACATCATTTTCACATCTACATTCAAACTAACACAGTCTAATTCTTCTAAACGTATCACCACTTAATTGAAAATATTAATTAAGGTAATAGTTTCAGGCGATCTACCTAATCATTGGCAATTATCTCTACTTCCCATGCTGGCAGATATCTACACAGGAATAGATGGTGCCATTATCACTGGCAACTGCAGGTACCTCAGACAAGGTTTCTGAGTGTAGGTCTAGGTCAGCTTATTGGAGAAAGTAGTTACTGAAGCTGTTGCAATGTTCAAGGGGAGCTCTATATTTTTCAAAAGAAAACGTACATATCATTTTCTTCTGAGAGTGAAGAGGATATTTATAGTAAAACAAACAGCCAGTCTATTACAAATTATTCAAATTAGCACTGTTTATATACATTCAAGTGAGATTTTTGATGATATTCCTTCCAATTATTTATATCTGAATACGTCTGGATAGATATAAAGTATAAAGTAAATATAAATTTACATATATGGAAACCTAACATTCTACTGTTCTTGAAGTTTTTATACACAAAAATATATCATGGGGAGAGAAAGAGAAAGAGAGAGAGGAGAGAGAGAATTTCCTTACTCAATTTAAGTGTCTTCTTACACAGAATTGCATTATTTTTAAACATCTTTATTGGAGTAAAATTGCTTTACAGTGGTGTGTTAGTTTCTGCTATATAACAAAGTGAATCAGCTATATGTAGAATTGCATTTTATATGTGAGCTGATTAATCTGGCTCTCACTGATGGACATTTTTTATATTTCTAATTTGGTTTACTATAAACAATAATTAAATGACGTCTTTGTGTAAGTACATCGGTTCACTTGTGTAATTATTTTCTTTACATTGATTCTTCAAACTCTCATTGCTAAACCAAACTATATTTTATATTGAAACATTAAATGTATTGAATTATTTAATAAATATTGTTATTACTACTCCAAAGAACAAATCATAAAATATTTTTTCTTCATAATATATCCAATACTAGATTTTAGCTATATGTTTTATTTTTCTTAATTTAAAATTTTTTTAACATCTTTATTGGAGTATAATTGCTTTACAATGGTGTGTTAGTTTTTTGCTGTATAACAAGATGTATCAGCTATATGTATACATATATCCCCATATCCCCTCCCTTTTGTATCTCCCTCCCACCCTCCCTATCCCTCCCCTCTAGGTGATCACAAAGCACGGAGCTGATGTCCCAGTGCGATGCAGCTGCTTCCCACTAGCTGTCTATTTTATGTTTCATAGTGTATATATGTCCATGCCACTCTCACTTCGTCCCAGCTTACCCTTCCACCTCCCGTGTCCTCAAGTCAATTCTCTACATCTGCGTCTTTATTCTTGTCCTGCCCCTAGGTTCATCAGAATTTTTTTTTTTCTTTTTAGATTCCATATATATGTTTTAGCATATGGTATTTGTTTTTCTCTTTCTGACTTACTTCACTTTGTATGACAGACTCTAGGTCCATCCACCTCACTACAAATAACTCAATTTCGTTTCTTCTTATGGCTGAGTAATATTCCATTGTGTATGTGTGCCACATCTTCTTTATCCATTCATCTGTCAATGGACACTTTGGTTGCTTCCATATCCTGACTATTGTAAACAGAGCTGCAATGAAACTTGTGGTACATGACTTTTTTGAATTATGTTTTTCTCAGGGTATATGCCCAGTAGTGGGATTGCTGTGTTGTATGGTAGTTCTATTTTTAGTTTTTAAAGTAACCTCCATACTGTTCTCCATAGTGGCTGTATCAATTTACATTCCCACCAACAGTGCAAGAGGGTTCCCTTTTCTCCACACCCTATCCAGCGCTTATTTTTGGTAGACTTTTTGATGAAGGCTGTTCTGACCTGTGTGAGCTGATACCTCATTGTGGATTTGATTTTCATTTCTCTAATGATTAGAGATGTTGAGCATCCTTTCATGTGTTTACTGGCAATCTGTATATCTTCTTTGCAGAAATGTCTCTTTAGGTCTTCTGCCCATTTTTGGATTGGGTTGTTTGTTTTTTTGATATTGAGCTGCATGAGCTGCTTGTAAATTTTGGAGATTAATCCTCTGTCAGTTGCTTCATTTGCAAATGTTTTCTCCCATTCTGAGGGTTGTCTTTTCATCTTGTTTATGGTTTCCTTTGTTGTGCAAAAGCTTTTAAGTTTTATTAGGTCCCATTTGTTTATTTTTGTTTTTTATTTCCATTTCTCTAAGAGGTGGGTCAAAAAGATCTTGCGGTGATTTATGTCATAGAGTGTTCCGCCCATGTTTTTCCCTAAGAGTTTTATACTGTCTGGCCTTACATTTAGGTCTTTAATCCATTTTGAGTTTATTTTTGTGTATGGTGTTAGGGAGTGTTCTAATTTCATTCTTTTACATGTAGCTGTCCAGTTTTCCCAGCACGGTTTTTTGAAGAGGCTGTCTTTTCTCCACTGTATATTCTTGCCTCCTTTATCAAAGATAAGGTGACCATATATGCATGGGTTTATCTCTGGGATTTCTATTCTGTTCCATTGACCCATATTTCTGTTTTTATGCCAGTACCATACTGTCTTGATTACTGTAGCTTTGTAGTATCGTCTGAAGTCCGGGAGCCTGATTCCTCCAGTTCCGTTTTTCTTTCTCAAGATTGTTTGGCTATTCGGGGTCTTTTGTGTTTCCATACAAATTGTGAAATTTTTGTTCTAGTTCTGTGAAAATGCCATTGGGAGTTTGACAGGGATTCCATTGAATCTATAGATTGCTTTGGGTAGTATAGTCATTTTCACAGTGTTGACTCTTCCAATCCAAGAACATGGTATATCTCTCCATCTGTTTGTGTCACCTTTAATTTCGTTCATCAGTGTCTTATAGTTTTCTGCATACAGGCCGTTTGTCTCTGAAGTAGGTTTACTCCTAGGTATTTTATTCTTTTTTTTGGATTGGTAAATGGGAGTGTTTCCTTAATTTCTCTTTCAGATTTTTCATCATTAGTGTATAGAAAAGCAAGAGATTTCTGTGCATTAATTTTGTATCCTGCTACTTTACCAGATTCATTGATTAGCTCTAGCAGTTTCCTTTTTTTTTTCTTTTTTTTTTTTTTTTTTTGTGGTACGCGGGCCTCTCACTGTTGTGGTCTCTCCCGTTGCGGAGCACAAGCTCCAGACGCGCAGGCTCAGCGGCCATGGCTCATGGGCCCAGCCGCTCTGTGGCATGTGGGATCTTCCTGGACCGAGGCACGAACCCGTGTCCCCTGCATCGGCAGGCAGACTCTCAACCACTGCGCCACCAGGGAAGCCCGAGCTCTAGCAGTCTCTGATAGCATTTTTAGGATTCCCTATGTATATAGTATCATGTCATCTGCAAACAGTGACAGCTTTACTTCTTCCTTTCCGACTTGGATTCCTTTTATTTCTTTTTGTTGTGTGGCTAAAGCTTCCAAAACTATGTTGAATACTAGTGCTGAGAGTAGGCATCCTTGTCTTGTTCTTGAAGTTAGTGGAAATGGTTTCAGTTTTTCACCAATGAGAAGGATGTTGGCTGTGGGTTTGTCGTATATTGCCTTTATTATGTTGAGGTAAGTTCCCTCTATGCCTACTTTCTGGAGTGTTTTTCTCATAAATGGGTGTTGAATTTTGTCGAAAGCTTCTGCATCTATTGAGATTATCATATGTTTTTTCTCCTTCGTTTGTTAATATGCTGTATCACATTGATTGTTTCGCATATATTGAAGAATCGTTGCATTCCAGGGATAAACCCCACTTGATCAAGGTGTATAATCCTTTTAAAGTGCTCTTGGATTCTGTATGCTAGTATTTTGTTGAGGATTTTTGCATCTATGTTCATGAGAGATATTGGCCTGTAGTTTTCTTTTTTGTGACATCTTTGGTTTTGGTATCAGGGTGATGATGGCCTTGTAGAATGAGTTTTGGAGTGTTCCTCCCTCTGCTATATTTTGGAAGAGTCTGAGAAGGATAGGTGTTAGCTCTTCTTTAATGTTGGATAGAATTAACCTGTGAAGCCATCTGGTCCTGGGCTTTTGTTTGTTGGAAGATTTTTAATCACAGTTTCAATGTCAGTGCTTATGATTGGTCTGTTGACATTTTCTATTTCTTCCTGGTTCAGTCTCAGAAGGTTGTGCTTTTCTAAGAATTTGTCCATTTTTTCCAGGTTGTCCATTTTATTGACATATAGCTGCTTGTAGTAATCCCTCATGTTTCTTTGTATTTCTGCAGTGTCAGTTGTTACTTCTCCATTTTCACTTCTAATTCTGTTGGTTTGAGTCTTCTTCCTTTTTTTCTTGATGAGTCTGGCTAGTGGTTTATCAATTTTGTTTATCTTCTCAAAGAACTAGCTTTTAGTTTTATTGATCTTTGCTATCATTTCCTTCATTTCTTTTTCATTTCTTTCTGATCTGATCATTATGATTTTTTTCCTTCAGCTAAGTATGAGTTCTTTTTGTTCTTATTTCTCTAATTGCTTTAGATGTAAGAATAGTTTGTTTATTTGGAATGTTTCTTTTTTCTTGAGGTAGGATTGTATTGCTGTAAACTTCTTAGAACTGCTTTTGCTGCATCCCATAGGTTTTGGGTCATCATGTTTTCATTGTCATTTGCTTCTAGGTATTCTTTGATTTCCTCTGATTTCCTCAGTGATGTCTTCGTTATTTAGTAGCCTATTGTTTAGCCTTTATGTGTTTGTATTTTTTACAGTTTTTTTCCTGTAATTGGTATCTAGTCTCATAGCGTTGTGGTTGGAAAAGATACTTGATATGATTTCAGTTTTCTTAAATTTACCGAGGCTTCATTTGTGACCCAAGATACGATCTAACCTGGAGTATGTTTCATGAGCACTTGAGAAGAAAGTGTATTCTGTTGTTTTTGGATGGAATGTCCTATAAATATCAATTATGTCTATCTGGTCTAATGTGTCTTTTAAAGCTTGTGTTTTCTTATTTATTTTCATTTTGGATCATCTGTCCAATGGTGAAAGTGGGGTGTTAAAGTCCCCTACTATAATTGTGTTACTGTCAATTTCCCCTTTTATGGCTGTTAGCATTTGCCTTATGTATTGAGGTGCTCCTATGTTGGGTACATAAATATTTAAAATTGTCATATCTTATTCTTGGATTGATCCCTTGATCATTATGTAGTGTCCTTCTTTGTCTCTTATAATAGTCTTTATTTTAAAATCTATTTTGTCTAATATGAGTAAAACTACTCCAGCTTTCCTTTGATTTCCATTTGCATGGAATATCTCTTTTCCATCACCTCACTTTCAGTCTGTATGTGTCCCTAGGTCTGAAGTGGGTCTCCTGTAGACAGCATATATACGAGTCTTGTTTTTGTGTCCATTCAACCAGTCTGTGTCTTTTGGTTGGAGCATTTTATCCATTTACATTTAAGGTAATTATCTTTGTGTATGTTCCTATTACCATTTTCTTAATTGTTTTGGGTGTTTTTTTAGGTCTTTTCCTTCTCCTGTGTCTCCTGCCTAGAGAAGTTCCTTTAGCATTTGTTGTATAGCTGGTTGGGTGGTGCTGAATTCTCTTAGCTTTTGCTTGTCTGTCAAGCTTTTATTTTCTCCATCAAATCTGAATGAGATCCTTGCTGAATAGAGTAATTTTGGTTGTTGGTTTAACCCTGTCATCACTTTAAATATGTCCTGCCACTGCCTTCTGACTTGCCGAGTTTCTGCCGAAAGATTAGTCATTACCCTTATGGGGATTCCCCTGTATACTATTTGTTGCTTTTCCCTTGCTGCTTTTAATATTTTGTCTTTTATTTAATATTTGATAGTTTGATTAATATGTGTCTTGGCGTGTTTCTCCTTGGATTTATCCTGTATGGGACTCTCTGCACTTCCTGGACTTGATTGTTTGTTTCTTTTCCCATATTAGGGAAGTTTTCAACTATAATCTCTTCAAATATTTTCTCAGACCCTTTCTTTTTCTCTTCTTTTTTTTTCTTTCTTTCTCTTCTTTTTTTTTCTCTTCTTTTTCTAGGATCCCTATAATTACAATATTGGTACATTTAATGTTGTCCAAGAGGTCTCTGAGACTGTCCTCATTTCTTTTCTTGCTTTTTTTTTATTCTGCTCTGTGGGAGTTATTTCCAGTATTTTATCTCCCAGGTCACTTATCTGTTCTTCTGCCTCAGTTATTCTGCTATTGATTCCTTCTAGCGAAGTTTGAATTTCATTTATTGTGTTGTTCATCATTATTTATTTGCTCTTTAGTTCTTCTAGGTGCTTGTTGAACGTTTATTGTAATTTCTCTATTCTAGTTCCAAGATTTTGAATCATCTTTACTATCATTACTCTGAAGTCTTTTTCAGGTCGACTATTTCCTCTTCATTTGTTTGGTCTGGTGGGTTTTTACCTTGCTCCTTGATCTTCTACATATTTCTCTGTCTTCTCATTTTGCTTAACTTACTGTGTTTGTGGTCTCCATTTCACAGTCTGTGGGTTCATAGTTCCCATTGTTTTTGGTGTCTACCTCCAAGGGGTAAGGTTGGTTCAATGGCTTGTGTAGGCTTCCTGATGGAGGGAACTGGTGCCTGTTTTCTGGTGGGTGGGGCTGGATCTTGTCTCTCTGGTGGGCAGGACCACGGCTGGTGGTGTGTTTTAGGATGTCTGTGAACTTTATTATGATTTTACGTAGCCTCTCTGCTAATGGGTGGGTTTGTGTTTCTGTCTCGCTAGTTGTTTGGCATAGGGTGTCCAGCACTGTAGCTTGCTGGTCTTTGAGTGGAACTGGGTCTTAGCATTGAGACAAAGATCTCTGGGAGAACTCTTGCTGACTGAGATTACATGGGGCCAGGAGGTCTCTGTGGTCCAGTGTCCTGAACTTGGCTCTCCCACCTCAGAGTCTTAGGCCTGACACCATGCCAGAGCACCAAGTTCCTGTCAGGCACACAGCTCAGAAGAAAAAGAAGAAAAAAAAGAAAGAAAAAAAATTAAATGAATAAATATATAAAAATAAAATAATTTAAATTAAAAAATTAAAAAAAAATATTAAAATAGAAAGGTAACAGGATCTTGGTTTGGTTGAGAGCAACGAAACCAATAAACAAATCCACCAATGATAACAGGCACTAAAAACTATACTAAGATAAACATAAAAATCAGAAACAAGTCAGTCACAGAGAGCAAACCCCATGTCTACATTTGCTCCCAAAGTCTACTGCCTCAATTGTGGGTTGACTCGTTGCCTCTTCAGGTGTTCCACAGATGCAGGGTACCTTAACTTGACTGTGTGGATTTAACCCGCTGCTCCTCAGGGTACGTGGAGAAATTTCCCTTTCCCTTCTTTGTTCGTACAGCTCCTGGGTTCAGCTTTGGTTTTTACCCCTCCTCTGCATGTAGGTTGCCTCAGGCTTTTGTTCCCACCCAGACAGGATGGGTTAAAGCAGTGGCTGATTAGGGGGCTCTGGCTCACTCATGCCTGAGGGAGGGAGTGGTACGGTAGTTATAATTTGAATGAGGGGCGAGCCTGCGACAGGCAGAGGCTAGCATGACATTGCAACAGCCTGAGGTGTGCCATGTGTTCTCCTGGGGAAGTTGTCCCTGGATCATGGGACCCTGGCAGTGGCGGGCTGCACAGGCTCCCAGGGTGGGGTGGTGTGGGTAGTGACCTGTGCTTGCACACAGGCTTCTTGGTGGCTGTAGCAGCAGTGTTAGCATTTCATGCCCGTCTCTGGTGTCTGAGCTGATAGCCACAAGCTGAGCTCGTGCCCATCTCTGGAGCTCACTAAGGTGGTGCTCTGCTTTCTGTGGGCAGACAGGGAAGGAATCCCCTGTCCTCGTGCACCCTGAAACAATGGTCTCTTGCCTCTTAGACAGGTCCAGACTTTTTCCTGGACTCCCTCTCAGCTAGCTGTGGCGCACTAGCCCACTTTAGACTGTGTTCATGCAGCCAACCCCACTCCTCTACCTGGGGTCTCACCTCTGAAACCCGAGCCTCAGCTCACAGCCCCCGCTCGCCCCGGCGGGTGAGCAGACAAGTCTCTCGGGCTGGTGAGTGCTGGTTGGCACTGATCCTCTGTGTGGGAGTCTCTCCGCTTTGCCCTCTCACCCCTTTTGCTGTGCTCTCCTCCGTGGCTCTGAAGATTCCCCCCCAACCACCCCCCGTCTCTGCCAGTGAAGGGGCTTCCTAGTGTGTGGAAGCCTTTCCTCCTTCACAGCTCCCTCCCAGAGGTGCAGGTCCCGTACCTATTCTTTTGTGTCTGTTTCTTCTTTTTTCTTTTGCCCTACCCAGATATGTGGGGAGTTTCTTGCCTTTTGGGAAATCTGAGGTCTTCTGCCAGTATTCAGTAGGTGTTCTGTAGGAGTCGTTCCACATGTAGATGTGTTTTTGATGTATTTGTGGGGAGGAAGGTGACCTCTACCTCTTACTCCTCCGCCATCTTGAAGGTCCCCCTAGCTATATGTTTAGACTTTATCAATCCAGTGGTTGAAAAATCATACCTCATCCTTTTAATTGTCTTTATTTTAATACTAAAGATTTTGAACATTTTTTTAAGCATTTCTTTGTTCATTTGAATGGTCCTTTTTGTGAAACAAATGTTTATGTACTTTGAATATTTTCTAGTTTAGTGATGAACTTTTTCTAACTACTCTGTGGTTGATTGGCTTAATATTTCTAGTTATTTAACTCCCTTTTCCTTCCATGAGGTTTGTTTTTACCCTCTCTTCTTAAATCGGACTTGACCACCTGATTGGCGTTGACCATGGAATGTGACTGAATGTGATGGGTGGTGCTGTGGAGCAGAAACCGTGGGAGTCATTTATAGCCCAGCCATTGCTCTTTCTCTCTGTGCTACAGGAGCCTTTTCTCCTAGAGAGATTTACAGTGTAACCCAAGAACAAAAGAAATGTTCAATCTAAGCCATAGAAGTTTTGGGGATTGTTCTTTGATGCATTATAACCTTGCCTAAACTGATTGATAAAAATTCATAAAAAAATATTTCTATACATCATGGGCAGCAGTTCTTTAGGTTTCTTTATTGGGGTTTTGTTTTCCACACAGCATTTGCTTCCAACAAACTCAGCTACCAATGTAGAATTAAAATGCTCATTGAATGTAAGTTTCCAGTACTTCAGTCTTCATTTTTAGATTAGTACACAGTCTAACTTTTTGCTCCAATAAGTCTATGGTATTTAGATTTTTAAAAACTTTTTGACAAGATAAGTATTCATTGTAGATATTCTGTCTGATGATAGGTATACATTCATGGTTCTCTTTAAAAATTACAAGTAAACTGACACCTAAAGGAAAAACAAATAGAAAGCCCCATGTTATTTAATATCACTATAAAAGTTATTTTTGTAGGAAAAAGACACATCCTTGTTTATCTTTCCTCTCCAACTACCTCATTTGCATCTCCTCAGGTATTTTTAAAATACTTCCGCTGTAATCTGCTGAGCCAAATTCTCCTAATTTTATAGGACCCAGTTTAAGCTTTACTTTTTCATTAGTACACTTTTTTCCCTCTGTATTCTCATAAATCACTGTAGCACTTTTAGCTGGTAATTGGTATTTAACATTTTATTACAAACTGATTTAATGATAACTTGGTTCGTATTCACATTATCTTCCTAAAATTGTAATATCCCCGATGTCAGAATTCAGACCTTAATCTAAAGCACTCAAAATACTTAGCATAATACTAGACAGCGAAGAAATGGTCAATAAATGTAAGCCTTAAAACAGATGTATACATTCTTCATGGTTTCAATCTCATCACAAAGAAAATAGTCAGCACACTGTATGTTCACTCCTCATTCTAACTCACTTTTCATCCTTCAAAGTATTAAGTAAAAAATATGTGTGATAAATATGGAGGAAATAGTTTTATGACTGATTGAGAAATGACAGTAGTCATTAATTGGATTTGATCTAAAAGGGTTCCTACCAATTCAGCTTCATTATTTTTATTTTATGTAACAAAAATTTATCAAAGTAGGCATAACACCAAAAATTGTTATTTATGTAAAAAAATCTTTATCATTTTATCTAAGATAACATAGTATTGTAAAAGGGAAAAGCAATATGAGAAGATTTGTTATCTTAAAATTAAAGTGAACTTACAATAAAATATATGCTAGAAATAAGAAAATTTAATAATAGCACAAGGAAAGGACAATGGATAATAATGTTAGGGGTAATATCTTAAGTTAGTGTATCATATTTTCGTTATTACCATCTAAGTAACTCAATCTTATTAAAACTAAGTTAAAAATTGAAAAAAATAATTTTAAAATATTGTTTACAAAGACTTGCACAATATTGTTGAATCTTAATTTCAATAGAAATTTTTAGATACATCTCTTCGAACATCACATGCAAATGTCAAAATATTGACTCAGTGAGAAAATATATGAGAAGGTATTTGGGGCATTAATTTATTTTCATTTGAATTGACTCAGAGTGAAAGTCAAAATATTTGTGTTTAGGAAAAGAAAGTAACTGCAGTTTTTGTTCCAAAGTAGTTCATTTAAATAGAAGCCTCCTACTTATGAGTGGGCTGTATTCTAAATAGTGATGTGTAAATCAATTATTTGAACATTGGAATGTATTTTCCCTTGCTGTAATATAATAAATGGTGGCTTTGTTACTTATATAAACAGTTCCACAAACTCAGGGTGTGAATATAGTTAGACTTACTTTTTTTTTTTCTTTATAATTAATTGGCTAAAACTCTGCTCTGTTAAAGGGGTACCACTGTGAAATATAGAGAAGATGAGAAAAATAAGACTACAAACTGGGATGAAACATTTGTAAATCACATGTCTGGTAAAGCTCTTTTATCTAGAATCTGTAAAGAACTCTCACAACCTAAGCTTAAAAAATCCAGTTAGAGAATCTGAGAAAGAGATATGGATGGCAAATAAACACATGAAAATATGTTCATCATCATTTACCATTAGTGATATGCAAATTAAAATCACTATGAAACATCACTGCACACTTATTCAAACATTTAAATTTTTAAGAATGTGACAAAACCAAATAGTGGTGAGAAAATGGATAAATTGGATCATCCATACATTTCTAGTGAAAATACAAAATGGTACAGGCAACTCTAAAAAATAATTTGGTAGTTTGTTATAAAATTGTACAGGTACTAAGCAGACAACTCAGCAGTCATGTTCTTGGGCACTTATCCCAGAGAAATGAAAACATACATTCACATTAAAACCTGTACATGAATCTTCCTATTGGATTTTTGTAACAGTTCCAAACTGGAAACATTTGAATATCCTTCAGTGGGTAAATGTTTAAATAACTGTGCCATATTCACACCATGGAATTCTAGTCAACACCAAAAATAAACACAATACATGTAATAATTTAGATGGATTTCTAGGATATTATTATTGGTGGAAAACAATTTCTGAAGTTTAAAAACCATATGTTTTCATTTGTATAACATTATATAACGTTCTGGAAATTCTAGTGGTAGAGAACACTTTAGTAGTTGTCAGGAGACAGAGACTAGGCTTGTAAATATAAAGGGCTAGTATGAGGGAGTTTCCTAGTAGTGTTGGAAGAGTTCATATGTATGATGAAATTGTTTGGAACTATGTACCCATAGTACTGCAACACCTGGTGGCTCAGCTCTGCTCTTGACAGTATCTACTCCTATCAAATAAATGTATTGAGGGGACGTGCTGGTTGTCTAAATATGACTGTTTATAGTACAAGCATATAATTGAACTGCAGAAAGATTAACTCCTAAAAAAAGTGTACATGATATCACCCAGTTCTAGTATTATACAAGTTATGTTGCCTCTGGGGGGAAAAATCTTTCAAATTGTCTGAATATAATTATTACCGAGAAGATGTGAACTACCTATTCAGAAGGGGGAAACAAATGAGCAGCAATGCAAGATTCTGTAAGCCTACTCAGAAGGATGTGCATGATATTTATTGCAACAATATTATCTATCTACAGAAAGATTGATAATAAATATTGAATCAGTAACATGTGTGATTAAATTAAAAACATGCTTCTGAAGAGTATAATATCCTGTAATTAATATACTACTAAGAAGATATATGATCTGATGTTGCCTTGATATCAAATTATTCATTTTAAATAAAATTGGCTTGACCTCCCATCTCTGTCCTGTGAAAAATCTGATACCCAGTATAGGATGTCTACTAGTGGCTTAAATTCTCATTTCCAAGGTCTGTTCTTATCACTTTCTTGTTCCCATTTTAATAATAATTGCACTTCCAGTAATGCCTGTAGCCTTCTCTATGCCTTATATTTAGCCAAATGTGAAACACATACCCACTTCCAAGATTTATTAAAAATACTGGGCACATTCTTTCTAGTATAATTTTAGATTTGATAGAAAATATAAACCATAGCAATAAAAATAAAATATAAAACATTCCCCATTCTTAAAAAGTCCCTGGCTGTGTATTTCCACAGAGGATTTCAGTGGAGTTGCTTTTCTCTCTTGTTATCTCTCCTTCTCTTCAGACTTGTTTTTCATCTCTGCCCATTCAAGCCAGGCCTAGAGAATGTTACTTCTATATGCATCCATATGCATTGGACGTTTTTCTGAGCAGAGGTATTTTTCTTCATGAGAAGAAATCTGCAATGGTCTCTTATTTGTTTGTTTATTTATTTCCTATCTTGCTGTTAGGGAATTCTCAAACAAGAGCTATACTTAAGTGATGTAATCCATTTAATAAAGGTCACATTTGAAGTGCAGTAGCTCCAGAATTAATAAATACTCCAATATGTGAATAGTGAGAGAGTGCACAGAATATGCAAATCTATACAACGGGAAATATATTAGAGACTGTGGCAAGAATCTTTAACTCAGTACAACAGATAAATGGAAAAAATATATATATTTATTCATCACTTTCTATGTGCCAAGCAGTGTAAGAACATCACCTATTTTATTTTTTAAATCTCTACAACCACACTCTTCATTAATATTACTGTCTCTTTTAACAGATTTGTGAAAACTGGAAACCATGGTCCTATACTTAATAAAATAACAGAGCCAAGAGTCTAAAAATTTTATTCTGATTACAGAGTCCACACTTGTATCCATAAATCAGGACTTTTTGGCTCTTTGTGAGAGTATTTCATTGATAAGATGGAATTTTTTAAATATTTTATTTCATGGAATCCAAAATAATTACCAAATGTTTAATTAGCAAGAAAAAATTTATATTAATGTGATATCAATTATTTGTGTAAGATCTGTCCTACTCTGCAAAGTCAGTATATAACCTTCCAATTCTTTGATTTAAGGGAAAGTAATTTATATGCATTTCTCCATAGTAAAATATGCAAAGTCTTCAGGAAGACAATTAGAAACTGCATTGAGAAATGCATGTTCAGTAACAAGAAACATATTGAGAATGTACAGAAAGTCTTTCCTTTGTATATATTTTATTCCCTTCTTTGCTCTCACACACTTTATTATTACTCCTCTAGCTTCTAAATAAGATTGATTGGTGAGTTGATCACAGGGGTGCCTGAGCACAGATTGTGGGAAGTCTTAGTGTGACTCGGTATGCCATAAATCAAACAGCAGGTGAGTGGGAAACACAGTTCCCTGACTCACAAAATATAATAATAAAAATGTAAATAAATAAACTAGCCTCCTTTATTAGGAGATAACCAGTATCAGTAATAACTCTGATAATATATAGGATTCAGTTACACATTTTCCTTTTATATACAAATTTTAAAATATTTATAATATACAAGCTATTATACTAGGCAGCATGGGAGATTTAAGTGTGAAAAAACAAGGTACTTGTCAATGACATCACCATCAAGTAGAGGAAATAAAATCGAGCACTATAGCATAGAGTAGAAATTAACAGCAAATGTTTAAGATTATTTGGAAGAGAAGAAATTTATGTTTTCTGAGGTAATGATTTGAAGAACAGAGAAAGATTCTTAGAAGGGGCTTTCATGCACATAATGATGAAAAACAATGGCATTCAAAGTGGAAATAGCAATGTGAGTATTGATCCTCCCATTTTCACAACAAAACAGGCTTCATTTCCTTACTCTCACTCAGTGTGGACACAATTTAGGCATCCATTGCCGTAAATACTCTTTTCATTCATCATTCTTTCCATCCTGTTCTTTTGATTCCTTAGTATGTGCCAGTCACTACAATAAGCTCTGGGAATAAAGAAGAGAGAGCCAAAGTCTCTGTCCTTAAGGAAATCTTAATCTAGAGAATCTTTTCCCATGTCAGAAATGCCTCTTCAATTTTCCCTCCTGTCCATTTCGTGGTCACTGCTTTAGTATATGTTATTATCACCTGTTCACAGAACTATTTTGACCAACAATTTCTTAGACTTCCCCACTTTACACCCACCTGTTGTTGAGGGTTTTCCTTGGCGCTCTCTGTTGGCAGGAGAGGAAATCAAGCCACACTACTGAAATTAGGCAATCACTGAAAAAGTACATGGACCAAAATATAGACGACAATTATGTGCATAAATGATAGCAGAATACATGAAAAAAAATCCACATTATAATGTTCATTTCAGAGCTATTTCTAATGGTGAAATAAAAATATAATTCAAATCTCCATCAATACTATGGTGATATAAAAAATAGTGCATAATCATTAAAAGTGACGATACCATTTGTAATTTGTGACCTAGAAAAGATGTCCATGATTTTTTTTTTTTTTTTTTTTTTTTTTTTTTTTTTTGCGGTACGCGGGCCTCTCACTGTTGTGGCCTCTCCCGTTGCGGAGCACTGGCTCTGGACGCGCAGGCTCAGCGGCCATGGCTCACGGGCCCAGCCGCTCTGTGGCATGTGGGATCTTACCGGACCGGGGCACGAACCCGTGTCCCCTGCATCGGCAGGTGGACTCTCAACCACTGCGCCACCAGGGAAGCCCTCCATGATGTGTTTTTAAACGTGTGTGTCTATATGTTTGACAGAGATGAGAACCCTGAAGGAATATGTTTTAAATCACTAAAATTGGTTACTGCTGTGTCAAGGAATTATGGTTGGCAATTGAACATTCTTTCTAAGATCTTTATAATAATTCATCAAAATCCTAATATAAATATATATTGATTTATATATAAAACAAATATATTCATATTATAAAAATGGAGTTTTTACATACATAAAGATTAAAGCAACACTATTTTGTATAGTCAATGATATAACATTGGAGGTTATGTATACATAGGAAAATATACTTAGCAGTTTTTTAATTTACTTATCTGTATTAGAAAAAAATTCTGCCACTGTTTTTGATTAGATCATCATAATTGCATATTAAAGACTTTCATGGAGCTGGTCTAAATTGCTCAGCAAATTATAGGCATTATGATTTAGTCAGAAGTCTACTAGATATAAAAACCTGAAAAAAGATATTTTTACAGATTTAGGCTATAAAGATCTCTTTATTTCTCCAAGGAGCTTATAAATATTTAAAGATAAAAATGCTCTCTAACTGTGACAGATGATTTAGGTAAAATATTTGAAAAAACATTTAAATGATAAAATTTTCTGACAGTGATCAATAATACCAGGTTTCACATAACCAGGGGGGAAAATTAGTGTCAGTCAGAAGTTTAGCTAATAATATGGGATCACAGTATTAATATTCCTGGGGATAATTTTTTTCAAATTGTGTCATATTTTATCTGGGTTATTTTATCACAGAGCAGAAAAGTCTAATTTGTAAAGAAATCCTCATGAGGTGTTGGGAGGCTAAAAGAATCAAAATCTGAGTATACAAAGAGCCAAACAAGATCTACATGAACTTCTATCAATCCTCCAATCCTTTTCATAGTTTACATTATTGGGTGTTTTATTCTTTTCCCATCATTCCATTCAATTTAACTCTGGGTTATACTTGGGATTATGGTGATCTGGTTAGATTCTAACTCAACAAACATCACAGTATTCTTCCACAACTTCCTTCCTTAGTTAAAACTCGACAGTTTCCAAGTTCAATTTTGTCTCCCATAATGACTTCCTCACTTTCTTTCATGACTTTTGCCACTGTCATTACTCAAGCCCCTCTCTTTTCTTTCAAGACCTCAATTATCCACATGTTAGGTCATTTGCCATTGTCCCACAGTTCACTACATATTTTTTTTTTCTTTCTGTTCAACTTCAGTCATCTTTTTTCTACAGTGTATAATCTTCCATTAATGCATTAATGCTCTCCAATGTATTCTTCATCCCAGACATTGTAGTTTCCGTCTCAAGAAATTTGATTTGGGTTTTTTTTTTTTTTCAGTAGCTCTAACTAAAATATATGTAATACAGTTACAATACTTGTTTTAAAGTTCTTATCTACTAATCTAACATCTGTGTCAGTTCTGGATTGGTTTCAGTTGGTTGCTATTCTCTTCATTATGGTTGATTCATCAAAATAGAGACTATATCCTCCCCGATGAAGCTCAGCCACAGAGAACTGAAGTGATATGTCGTATTGGTAGAGTATTCAAGAGTAATATTCCATGAAATACGTGTGAGGAGTTCTGTATGATCTTGGAGTGGTTTTGGAAGACTTTTTGGTTGAGGAAAGACTAGCTGGCTCCTCCCTTAAAGTTCAAAGTGCTTATTTTCCCCGATGGCAGGACACATATCATTTGAATAATAATGAAAAGCAGAAGAATTTATTTTCCTCACTTTTCTGTTGAATTTTTAGCACAATAACAGCTTGAGGAAAGACATACAATGATGTTCATTTCAAACAGTAAAACATTGAAAAATTAATTTCTAACTAAACTAAAACCCAATTGTGTGCATAAAAATGGTTGGAATATAATGCTTCCTTGGCAAGTGAGAAAAGGGGAGGACTTTGCTGAAGAAGTGTTTATCATTTGTCTTTTGTTTGCACATTTATTTCCTCCCTATATGATTCTGATAGACTGCATCAAGGATATAATTCTCTTTCTGGTGCTTGCTTTGATGTTAACCCTACAAACAGAAAGGATAGTGTATGTTTCTGTATAAACAGGTCAAAGATGGCCTAGAAATTAGTTCACATTATGCTGTCACTTACATCATATTACAAGATTCTTACAATAGCTAAGTAGCTAAGGTGTCAGCATTGATGTGGACTCACTATGCCCATTTTATAATTGGTGGATGTAAAGTTTAGAAAGGTTAAGAGCTTGCAATCATAAGATAAATCTGTGAAGGATTTATAAACAAGCCCAGAATTTCCAGTTTCAAATCCAGTATTCTGCCCTCTGCCTCAGCCATTTTTTTAAGTTTGCATGTTAGAGGCAGTAGGACTTCTACTGTTTTAGATAACATCAATGAAATACCATAATTGTACTCTTGATTATGTTTAAGATACCAAGAAACTTTAGTCTACATTCATTATTTTTAACTAAAAGTTTCAGTTTGAATATTAATTTTATTTAAATAATGTTCGTAGAAATTTTAGAGAGAAAATTAAAATTACTTTATGTGCAGAATACAGTCTCCATTTGCTTTGACAACTCTTAGTTCATGTATGCAAAATAAGTCTACCTTTTTGTATATAAAATTAAGATGCAATGCCAGGATATCATTGACTGCTTAATTAAAGCAATTAGGATTGTAGTGAATCATGGCACAACTTACCTTAAGAGGTGTGAGCAGACTACGTCACAGGCTATGATACAGTAAATAGTCATTGAGTTCAAAATACTTCCCACATAATAAAACATAAAGCATATTTGAGTGCTAAAGCTTCGTTCATTCTTAACATTGTAGATGCATTTAGAAAAAAAGAAAAACCTTAGAGGTTACCTGCTCTTCAAGACTTGACTTGGTGCACATCATATAGAAGGACTTCCACATGCTGACTTGTTACTCAAAACAATGAAGTCCCCAATAGAAAGCATTTCTTTGCTTGGAGTGTCCTTTAATGTACCTGTCTTAGAAACCTTTGGTGGTAGTAGGTAGCTGACTGAGGGTTCAGGGAGATAGACCCTACCTGTGTCTCTGTCTTTCTATTAGAGAGCTATTATTGCCTCTCTCACCTTATCTGAGAAGGGATTAGAAGACTGGTCGCATTGCATTAGCATGGACTTTGAAATGACAATCTCGGAATCAAATTCCAGTCTCAGCATTCATTTCCCTGTAAATTAGGGCAGGGTGCTTAATTTTTCTGAGAGGCAGTTTCAGCAGTGATACAGTTATATCTGCCTCATAAACAGGAGCAGATCCAGATTTTATGGGACCTAAAGCAATACTTTTGGGAGTGCTCTTTAAGGAAAAGGATACAAAATAGGAATGGTTGTGAATATTTATTTAGAATTAACAAAAAAAAGCACAATAGAAATTTGAAGAAGCTGACAAATTCATCATACATTAAAAAAAATTCAACTCTCTATAATTAACTGCCAGACATATCATTTATTGTACTTTGGCTTTGGCTATATATTCTCTGATTATTTCTTTATAACACTTTTAAATTATTATTTTCTTTAGAGAGAATGCTATTCAATATTTCCACTAGCATGGTTGATTATTTTTAAATTAATAATGACAATTTACAAAAGGTTCTTTCAGTTTCACAAATAAGTATTGATTATGTCATGTGGATTTTAAAAATTATTTTGAAGCTTGAGAAACTTCCATTGAGTTTCTTTTGTATATGAGATATTTCAGATATACTTTCTGTAGTATTGCTATAGGTTTGTGTCCTAGAAACATAAGAATTTTATTAAATTTTATTTTACATAATTCTCATTTTTAAATGCATGATGTTTTTGTAGTCATATATATTACCAAGTATATGCCTGACAGAGAGAAATTCTCCTCTGATTTAGGCGCTGATGAGAACTAAATACTCTTCTTACAATTTTATACTTATGACTAAAAGAATATTCTAATAACAACAAAATCTTTTTTAAAAAAAAAATTATTTATTTATTTGGTTCTTCCAGATCTTAGTTGCTGCACGTGGGCCCCTTAGTTGTGACATGTGAACTGTTAGCTGCAGTATGCATGTGGGATCTATTTCCCTGGCCAGGGATCGAACCTGGGCCCCCTGCATTGTGAGCACAGAGTCCTAGCCACTGCGCCACCAGGGAAGTCCCAAATCTTTTGAGCTCTGTCCTTTTCATACCTCTATTATTTACATATTTCTTTTGTTGCGTATCTCGGGACACATTTATATCCCATCGTGATCTGTGGCTGTAAAGGTTTGTGACATGATGATGGGTGACTCAGCACAGGGCCCGTAGGGGTACCCACCATTCCTATACAGTGGATTCAAAATGCCTTGACAGTACATGAAAGGGGTTTCATCTACTAAATATAAAGTTTATGTATCCCCAACTCAACTTCTGCTACCATCTAGCCAAGATGCCTATGGCTGCTTCAGTGTTCCCTGACACAAAAGGAGAGGTGTGACAGAGGGGAAGTTGTTGCTTGAAGAGATTATCAGTCTTAACTAACTGTTAAAATATTTTAATTGTATAAATTTAACATAATTATAGGGCCATATGAAACAACGGCTACTGTCTCACCTTTGAGTCTTTGTGAGCAAATGGCCCTGAAGTGTAAGATTCATTAGGTACGTGGTAAATCTTCTGGTTTAACGTTTACTGAATGTGTAAATTAAAGAGCGTATTCAACTGTATATATTTTGATATTATCCCCACAAAAGCTACTGACATATAATGCAATAAAGGAATACCACCTATTTTTCTATTTCAAATTCAGAAATTCTTATGCTAATTAGAAGCAAGGTTCTAGATACAATATTAATAAGATTCTTCTTGGTCCTCATCATCAATAAAGAATTGACCAAATATTTCCAGCTTAATTTTTTAAGTCAGAGAGTAACATTTTATTAAAATACAACCATATACATTTTAATTATAAACCTCAGATTAATAATTGATTAAAATATACAAACATCTTGGTAAAATTAAGCATTTTCTGATTTTTTCTGAAAGTTCTTTTGACAATTTTATCATGAAAAAAATAACCTGTGATCATTTTACATCGTCTAAAGAAAATAATTTAATAAACCTATTAGGGAATTATTGAAGTTTTTATTATCCTGTAATAACTCCTTAATAATGAGAACATTCTCTTCCAAAGAATCTATTATTATTATCATTTTTAGAGGTCTAGCTTTTTCGACTGAAAAAGATACACAACCTAAAAGTTGAGAATTATTTTATTTGACAGACAGAACTGAGGACTTAAGCCAGGAAGATAACTTCTCAGCTCTGAGGGATGCTCTGAAGAGATAAGGAAGGAGACAGGGTATATAGGAGTTTTTGCAACAAAACCAGGCAGTCTGAACAAGACACCAAATGATTACTGTTAATTAAAGAAAAACAGACATCTCAAGTTAATGAATTTAGTGCTTTTCTATGTATGGGAACATGCAAGAGTCTGGGCTCTTTAAAATCATTCCTTTGATATGCACCTCAGCTATCTAGGGCCAGTATCCTGTTCTTTTCCATCCTGAATCCCCTTAGGGTACACAGTCTGGGGCTGCTGCAGTGGCTGATGGCTAATGGCTTGATGGCTGCAACATCCTTTGTTTACTGATATGGTGGGTGACTTTCTTTGTAGACAATCCCCTGGGTGATGATTTTGCATGAATTCCAGAAATTCTGTAACATTTTTATCAGCTTCCTGAAATTCTGTATGTTAGAATTTGCCATTTCACTTGATAATCAATTTGAATTCCATTTCCATTATATTTGGTGATATCTAATATATAGAAAAGTTAGACTGGTCAAACAGACAGGGATACACATTATTGTAAAATAGGGACAGCTGATTTGGGGAAGAGTGTATCAGTCTGCTTGGATCACCATGGCAAAATACCAGACTGGGTAGCTTAAACAACAGAAAATATTTTGTCACAGTTTCGAAAGCCAGAAGTCTAAGGTCAAGGTGCAAGCAGAGTTGGTTTCTGGTGAGACCTCTCTTCCTGACTTGTAGATGGACACCTTCTCATTGTGTCCTTACATGGTCTTTTCTCTGTGAATGCATAGAGAGAAAAAGAGAGAGATCTTTGGTGTCTCTTCCTCTTCTTATAAGCACACCAGTCCTAAAGTGTTAGGTCTCTAGCTTTATGACTTCATTTAACCTTAATCTTCTTTAAAAATTCTATCTCCAAATACGGTCACGTTGGGGGTTTATGGCTTCAACATATGAATTTTGAGGGAACACAATTCAATCCATAACCAGGACTAATATAATGAATTCTCAGTTTATTAAAAATATGTTCATATTAATGTTATTTTGCTCTAAACTCTACATAATGAATATTTAGATAATAAATACCCACTGTACTGTAATTTTTCTTTCAACATGTTACATATTCACTCTTTTCTTGTCTGCATGTGTTCTAAAGAGAAGTCCAATGTAATTCTTATCTTTGTTCCTTTATAACCATAATTCTTTTTCTCTTTTTTCAAGATTTTTCTCTTTGTGTTTTTTTTTTTGTTTTTTTTTTTCGGTACGCGGGCCTCTCACTGTTGTGGCCTCTCCTGTTGCAGAGCACAGGCTCCAGACGCGCAGGCTCAGCGGCCATGGCTCACAGGCCCAGCCGCTCCGCGGCATGTGGGATCTTCCCGGACCGGGGCACAAACCTGTGTCCCCTGCATCGGCAGGCGGACTCTCAACCATTGTGCCACCAGGGAAGCCCTCTTTGTTTAGCTTTTTTGCAATTTGATTATGATACACCTAGGTGTATGTTTTTTTGGTATTTATCCTGCTTGATGTTCTCTGAGCTTTCTTGACTTGTAGTTTGGTGTCTGTTACTAATTTTGGAAAGCTCTCTGTCATTATTTCAAACAGTTCATCTGCACCTTCCCTCTTTGTTCTCTTAGTATTTCTATAATGTGTATGTTTTACTTTTGAAATTGTCTTACAGTTCTTGCATGTTCTATTCTTTATTATTTTCATTCTTTCTCTCTTTTCATTTTAGAATGCAAAGTTTCTATTGACATATTTTCAACCTCACTAATCCTTTTTCAGCTGTGTTCAATCTACTATTGGACCCATCAGAGGCATTTTTCATTTCTGTTGAAGTTTTTTTTCTAGCATTTATTTTTATTCTTTCCATCTCTCTGCTTATAATACCCATCTCTTCTTTCATGGTGTTCACTTTTTCCACTAGAATTCTTCACATATTAATCATAGTTATTTTAAATTCCTTATCTGATAATTTCAAAAGCTGTGTCTTTTCTGAGTCTGGTTCTGATTCTTGCTTTGTCTTTTTAGATTGTGATTTTCTTGCCTTTTGGCATGCCTTGTAATTTATTATTGAAAACTGGGTAATAGCAACTGAGGTAAATAGGCTTTTAGTGTGAGGTTTCATATTAATCTGGCTGGGCATTGGACTGTGCTTAATGATTACTATAGCTGTAGGTGCCAGAGGCTTCAAATTTAAGTGTCCTTGTTCTTGTCTTGCCTGTAGTCTTTGGACTTCCCCATCAGTTGCTCCTCAGTTAGTCTGTGTATTGCAGTTATTTTTTTTGGCTGTAAGCCACTGTTATTACACAAGAGTTCTTTTGCTGTGGTGGTAAGGTTTGAAGGATGGCAACAATTCTATAATCCTATGATTGCATCTCAGTCTTTTAGGGGGTAGGCCTGTGCACTTAGGCTGTATCCTTCATAGGGATTTCTTAGTTCCCCTTCTGGTAGAGTAGGCCTTCGTAATGGAGAACACTATGGGCATATTTTAATGGTTACCTTTGCCCTGCCCCTGCCAGTGTCATTAGGGACTATTTCTTGGCTGTTCATCTTGAAAACCTGGTGAAATCCCTGGATATAAAAGCCTGGAAAATGTGGGAGCCCCTCACAAGCCCCAGGGGTTTCTCACTCTCAAGTCAATGCACATTAGCCTCCAGCAATTCATTAAGAGAATTTCCACTTAAATATTCCTACCAGTTTATGACTCCAGGGCCTTCTCCAATAAACAGATCTCAGCTGTGACTCTGGATTTGCTTGTCTCCAGATTTCAGGACAGCAGTTTGCCCTGTGACCTCAGGACCCTTTTCCTGAGTCCAGGAAAAGTCATGGGTTTTCAGTGACTTTTTTCCCCTCATTTTCTTACTAAAGATAGGAGTAATGACTTCTAATCCCTTTACATAAAAGTTGGAGCTGAAACCAGAACTTATATTGAAATTTTGCTTCTCAAAAAGTTATGCCAACTTATAAATTATAGTGTATTAATTTGTAATAATAATAATGAATATCACTTGAGAACTTAGTTTGCATGAGGCATTGTGCTAAGTACTTATATGTCCTATTTGATAGAAACAATATGCAAAGTGGTTGAAGATACGTAGTTTGGAGCTAGGCTGCCTGGGTTGCTGAATCCAGGCTTTATCACTACTATGGGACCTTAGGGAAGTTACTTTTCTGTACCTCAATTTTATCATCTGTTCATGAGGATAATAATAAGACCTACCTCATAGAGATTCTATGAGGATTTAATGAGGTAACACATGAGCAGTGCCTCGTACATTGTGAGTGCTGTGTGCTTGCTATTATTACCTCATGTAATCACATGATAATCCCCTGAAATGAATATTCTTTTGACAGAGAGGAACAAAGCCACAGATGGTTTAAATTACTTGACTAAGTGCTCTTCAGTAGCCAGTCCAGATTCCTAAACTATACCTATGACTTAGAGATAATATAGAAGAAAAATCCCCCATCCTAATTTTCATAATTGGCCACACAATTTTTGTAACTTAATATAATGCTCCTAGCCTACAGAAATGGGTTAATGCTATTTAGAAATTAATTTTTTATATATGTGTAATCCAGATATTGTAGATTAGTTGTATGAATCTCAGAGCCCAGCCTAATCTGCACAAGTTTTGATCGGTAAAAAGTCTTTGTTGTAAAAAATATGAATCTGAAAGTGTTCCGATTGGGGCTCCTGCAGTGTCCCAATACTTTACCTCATCTGGTTAAATATTTGTTTTTTACAAGACCACTCATCAAATATTGAAATGATGGATAGCAAGAGCATGCAGGGTTTACTGAGGGCTAGGCAATCTCAAGTCCCTCCATGTGTTCCTATTCAGTTCCCCAGGGAACCAAAATATTTATCGTTTTCATCTGATTCATCTCTTTTAGTTTGGAACTTTCCTTCCCATTGTTTTATTCTATTTGGGTACCTGTGCTTCAAATCAAGCAAGTGTGTTTTTTTAAAACCTCAGCTTGTACTGGCACTGGGAGTACCAGGCAATCACCAACATGATGAACAGATTGTAGGAATAATCAGTATTTACAGCATACGCAACTTCCAGCTTTCATATGCCTTTGTCATTATTGGCACAAGATGCCTCTCCACAAAGTTTTGTGCTTGCTGGTGGATTTTAGAGGTTGTTCTGCTTTCCCAAGTCTAACAGAAAACTGCAAAACATGGTTTTCATTCTCAGGCAAACCATAAAACCTACAGTAAAAAAGAACAAAACTGCCTAACTCTTCTGAGAGGGATTCCCACTTGGTGAATCTTTAAAAGCTCGTAAATCCAGAAGTATATTTATTGCCTTTGATGCAGTTCTCTTCCAGGAGACTCCCCACCTTCCTCAGTCTCTTAAGTCCTGTATTACCCTTCTTAGATATACTGCACCCCAGTAGGATTTCCCTGAACTTTGGTAAAATCCCCACATACTAATAGGTCTTTCATTCCAATGGATATTCAGACCTCCTTCCCAAGCATTCGATTCCTTAGAATTTGGCCCCCGAATCCATTATTGTTTCAATATGTCTCATAATAACTTGAAGGAGACACAGTACTTAAACAGTTTTGACTTGCTGCTTTTTTTTTTTCTTTCCAGAAAGCATTACTCACATTCAAAAGAGGAAAAAAAAAAAAAAAAAAAAACTAGTTTAAGTAAAAATGAGATACTGTGCTATGTGTCTGTGGGGGGTGGGGGGTGGGAGAGGGGTGCACATGCTTTCAAGTGTGTATGTACCAAATGGGATATTTTGACTGAGAAGAGGAATGAGGCTTTTATTTTCTTGGTGTGTTAAGTTAGGTGCCATCTTTCTCTTAGTAAATAAGTTTAAAATTAAACCAAGAATTTTGTTAAAGCCAATATGTCCCAGAAGGTAGCACATTATCCCTGTATATACATTCGAATTCAATTAATTTGTATAGTGAAGCTTGGAACCCCCTCAGCGAGTAAAGGGTCTTAAATACTTATCTAGTTAAGGTCAAAACATGTAAAAGGAAATAAAAACGTTTGCTATGGACAAAGGCGGGTGGGCAATATGGGTGGAGTTGATGGATATCTCATTGAAGATAAGATTGAACCCAGAATGTTATAAAGGAAGGGGAAATACTGGGAGTGATGTGGATTCAGAAATTGGACTTTTTTTTAAACTGAAGTATAATTAACTTATAACATTTTATTAGTTTCAGCTGTACAACATAGTGATTCAATATCTTTATGCACTACAAAATGATCACCATGATAAGTCTGGTTACCATATGTCACAATACAAAGTTATTACAATTATTGACAATATTTTCTACACTGTACATTAGATCCCCATGACTTATTTATTTCATAACTGGAAGTTTGTACCTCTTAATCCCCTTTACCTACTTTTCCCATCTCCTCATCCCCTTCCACTCTGCCAACCACTAGTTTGTTCTCTGTATCAATGGGTCTGTTTCTATTTTGTTATGTTTGTTCATTTCTTTTGTTTTTTATATTCCACATTAAAGTGAAATAATATGGTATCTGTATTTATCTGTCTATCTTATTTCACTTAGCAAATACCCTCTACGTCTATCCATGTTATCATAGATGACAAGATTTCATTTATTTTTACGGTTGAGTATTATTCCATTGTAAATATATATATCTATATTTGGCTATTGTAAATAATGCTTCACTGAATACTGGGGTGCTATAGCAAAGATAAACAAATGAGACTACATCAAGCTATAAAGCTTTTGCACAGCAAAGGAAACCATCAACAAAAAGAAAAGACAACCTAGTGGGAGAAGATATTTGCAAACAATATACCAGCATACCTCATTTTATTGCTCTTCACAGATACTGCATTTTTTTTTTACAAATTGAAGCTTTGTGGCAACCCTGTGTGAAATAAATCTGTTGGCACAATTTTTTCCAAAAGTATTTGCTTATCTTGTGTCTCTCTGTTACATCTTGGTGATTCTTACAATATTTCCAACTTTTTCATTATTGTTATAGTTGTTTTGGTGATCTGTAATCAGTCACCTTTGATGTTACTACTATGACTTGCTGAAGGTTCTAACGATGGTTGACATCTTTTAGCAATAAAATTTTTTTTAAATTAAGGTACGTACCTTTTTTTTTTTTAGAAATAATGCTATTACATGCTTAATAGACTACTGTATAGTATAAATACAACTTTTATATGCACTGGGAAACTAAAAAATTTACATGACTCACTTTACTGCTATATTTGCTTTATCGCAGTGGTCTGGAACCCAACCCTCAATATTTCTGAGGTATGCCTGTATCTGATAAGGAGCTTAAGTCCAAAGTATATGAAGAATTCATACAGTCCAGTATCAAAATAAACCAAACAACCTGCTGAAAAATGAGCAGGCATCCTGAATAGATATTTTTCCAAAGAAGATACACAGATGAGTAACAGGTACTTGAAAAAGTGCTCAACATCACTCATCATCAGGGAAATACAAATCAAAACCACAATGAGATATCACCTAACACCAGTCAGAATAGTTGTTAACAAAAAGACAAGAAGCGACAAGGATTGGTGAGGGTGTGGAGAAAAGGGAAACCTTATACGCTGTCAGTGGGAATGTCAGTTGGTACAACCACTATGGAAAACAGTATAGGAAGCTCCTCAAAAAATTAAAATAGAACTACCATACAATCTAGCAATTCCACTTCTGGATGTTCATCTGAAGAAAACAAAAACTCTAATTTGAAAAGATATATACATCCCAGTGTTCATTGCAGCATTATGACTTAAGCGCCCGAGTTTTTTGTTGTTGTTGTTGTTACTATAAAAAAGACTGCAGCTGGTTCTAGAACCCATGCTGAACTGGTTACCATGAGTGTGTGTGTGTGTACGTGTGTGTGTGTAAATTAAAAGAATAGTCAGTTACACAGTGGGGCCTTTTTAGAATCTCAACTGATGGTGATGATGGCTGCAAATATTCCTCAGTATTTAATGGTATTTATCTTGAGTTATCAATTCATTGTTATTGAATTTGTTGAGCACTTGAAAGCTCCATTATGATTTTTTTCAAATTATGTGAAGATGGGTATTTCAGAAAAATATACATTGTGGGATAATCAACCAGGAGAGAAGCCTGGAGTCATTGAAAATTGAGGTTTTAATGAAGAGGTAATATTAGTTTTATTCCTGAGGTTATGAAGCCAATTCAAACCAGCTGTACCCTGGAAATGTATGAAACTATAATCAAAAAAGCCATGACAAGAAAAAATAAGTTGAGTATTATAGATGTCACATTTATCTTTGCTCTTGCTGACTTCTAGCAACTTAGAAAATCCATTAGGTGAGTTTTCTTATATAAGTTCACTGACACCACTGTCATAATCAGTGACAACTGGACAATTCATTCTTTCCTCATTGGTGTCTGAAAGTAATTCCTTTTTCTAGACGAGATTATAATTCACAGAAAAGCATATCAGTCATCTACTGTCTTAGACTGTATTGTCAAGGTATCAGTTTTCACATCAACCAGACTTGAATTTTAATCAATGTACTAGTTCAGCAACATTGGATATGTTTTTCAACCTTTCTGATATGCCTGTTTTTTTGTCTATATACAAAGAATATAGTGGGATAAAAATTTTTAGAATGCAAAGGTCATGAATATTGAGCAATGAGCAAATTGTGGTGCAATGAGTGGTGTTTGCTGCGATTTAACCTACTGGCCTCTCTCTTCTTGTCAACATTATTCCCAAGGGTATTGTCTTGGCTACATATTAGTTCCACATTATAGGTTGTTGGAATTTTATACATTGAAATAGGGCACCTGGAAGATTTGTTTGTTTGTTTATGAAAAGAGGTAAATCTTTTCATTCTAGAGTTTTTCTAACATTCTGTAATAGTACTATTAGCATTAACTCCACACAAAATTGTCTTAACTTATACATCTTTTAAGTCCTACTTAATTTTCTGCTGTATTATTTAGAAGATGTTGAACCTGGCTTTATTGAATGTCAATTCAATGTAAGCTGGTGAGAACTGCCAAGTCATCTGATGTTAGGAAGCATATAATACAAATTTAACATAAAGCCATACAATTTGTATAGGTAACTAGATTTAAAACATAGACTCAGCTGTGATGTTTCATATCATAATCAGCATATGAAACAGTGAATTAGCTGATGCATTACTTTGAGCTATCATATTTAATGAGGATTATTTTTCATAAAGTTTGTAGCTGTGAAGAAAATTAATAAGGTTTTGAATAATGAATTCTTTTACATTTGGTAGTATTATTTTACTAATTGAGCTTTTTTTTCTTTGCTCACTGAGGTTGATTTCTTAAATGTAGAAACTTAAGCGATACATACATTTTTTGTACAAGATACTGATATTTATTTACTCCACTAGTACTTAATAAATATTAGCTTAGTACATAGCAAACCTACTAGACATTGGTTGATGATATAGAAAGATAATAAGACAAGTTGTATATTAATTAGCTATATGAAAGTGACAGTGAACATGGAAGTGGCCAATTTTGGACTGAGGATGGACTGAGGAATTTATGAATTTTAAACTTGCATAATCCTATAGTGGAATCATGACATATGGACTTAATTAGATTTAGCTACATATATTAAAAATACTGAGGCATAAATGAGACAGTTTATTTTTGTTATACCTAAAACATTGTTGGTCAGGGGCTGCTGTGGTAGCCCCTAGTATCATCAGGGAACAAGGCTTTTTTCTTTCTGTTCTTTGATCATAAATTATTCATAGCTTCATTTATCAAAATTATTGTATCAGAAGGGCACCAAGTCAAAGGCCACAGGCCAGATCCACTCTGTCAAATTCTGCATATAATGTTGTGTTGGAGCACAGCCACCCCCATTTATTATGTGTTGTCTAAGGCTACTCCCATGATACAAATGGCAGGATTGCATAGTTGTGACAGAGACTATAGTCCTACAAAGCCAAACATTTGCTATCTGGCGCTTTATAAAAAATAGTTTGCTGATTCATGATCTAAGACAGTGCTATCTATTAGAAAGAGTGTAATGTGAGCCACATATATAGTTTAAATTTTCTAGAAGCCACATTAAAAAAGTAAAAATGAACAAGCAAAATTCATTTTAATAATGTAATTCTTAAATCCTTTATATCAAAAAGTATAATTTCACCTTGTAATACATTTAGAAAATAATAATACATTTTACTTTTTTTTCTCTAAATCTTTGATATTTAGAGTATATTTCAATTTGAACTGCTCATACTTCAAGTACTCAATGGCCGTATGTTTCAAGTGGCTATCATGTTGGACAGAACAGGACAGATATATCAAAATGAGTACATCCATATCCTTTGCTTTCTTCATAGGAAGAAGAAAGAGAAGTTTTGAGAGGAACAAATAGGATAAATATAAAACAAATAGCAATATTATATATATATAAGGACACACTTGTATCAATATTTACAATAAAGGTACATAAGTTAAAGATCTCCATTAAAAGGCAGAGGTCATCCAATGGATAAAAAGCAAGAAAAAATGATATGCTGCCATAAAGAAAGTGATTTTAAATATAAACATGCAGATTTAAAAGTAACATGCAGGTTAAAAGTAAAAGAAGAGAAAAAGATATACTATGCTAACACTAGTCAAAGAAGACTGGGATGATTACATTAATATCAGCCAAAATAGACTTCATTGCAAAAATATTACCAGGTGTAAAGAGGCTTATTTAGTAGTGATTAATGAGTTAATTCATCGTGGGAACATGATAATTATAAATGCTTTGGTATCTTATCCCAGAGCTTTTACTTCACTGACATTTATAGAACATTCCACCTAATAACAATAGAACACAAATTGTTTTCAAGTATACAAAAGTAAATTTACCATATGGACCATTTTCTAAACCATAAAGCAAATTTAAATAAAGTTCCATGGAATCAAATCACAGAAAGCATGTTTTAAGACAATTTGGCAATAATTAGAAATAAATATCAGAAATAAATTTGAAAAATCATCAAATATTTGAAAACCTAAATAATAGACTTTTAAAATGATAGGTCAGAAAAGCAATCAAAAATGATGATTAGAAAATAAAATGCAAATACAACATACCAAAATTTGTGAGATATAGATAAAGTACTGCATTGAGGAAAATTTATAGCATTGGATGCCTTTATTATAAAAGAAAAGGATCTCAAATTAATTTTCTTCCATTCTAAAAACGTTTTAAAAATATCAAATTAAGTCCTAAGTAAGCAGCAGAAAATAAATAGTAGAGGTTAGTATGAAAATAGAAAACAGAAAAATAATAAGTAAATCAATGAAACCAAAAGTGTGTCCTTCCAGACAGGAATTTAAATTGATAAACCTATAACCAGAGTAGGAAAAATAAGAGAAAAGACACATATTACTAATATAAGGAATGAGAGAGGTGAAGATGCTGCTAATTCTACTAGAATTAAAAATATACTAATGGCATATTGTCAATAACTCAATGCCAACAAATTTTACAACTTGTATAAAATGGACATTTCTTCAAAAATGACAAACCCAAAGCTCAGTAAACAATAGATTAGCTGAATAAATTTCTCTGTATTTGTGGTTGAAAAGGTAGGTCCAGATAGCTTCATTGGTGACATCTATGACATTTTAAAGAAGAATTAATATCAATTCTATAGAAACGCTTCTAGAAAATTGAAGAGGTAGAAATACTTTCCAACTCCTTCTGTAAAATCAGCATTACTCTAATAATCAACAAAAGGTAAACTTTTCCACAATGGCACTGGATCAATTTGAGATAGATAGATAGATAGATAGATACATACATACATACATACATACATATATGCACTTTGATCCATATCTGTAACATATGCAAAAACTAGTCAGTATAGGCCTAATGGAAAAGAGAAAACTGTCAGACTTCTGGAAGATTATATAGGGGGATATTTTCATGATATTACTAAGGCAAAGATCCCTTTGATACAATATCATAAGCATGATCTCTCAAAAATTTATAAATTGGATTCATCAAAATTAATAATATATGCTGTTCAAAAGACACTATTAGAAGAATCAAATGACAAGCCAGAGACTGGAAATAATTACTTGTAGGTCACATGTCTGACCAAAGGACTTATCTTTGGGCTGTATAGAGAATTCTCAAAACTTAAAAAAGATTACTAAAAAAAGAAATATTTAAACATACATATTATAGAAGAAGATATGTGGCTATTAAATAAGCACATAATAATGTATGCAACAGTATTAGTCCTTAAGGAAATGCAAAATAAAACTATGATAAGGTATTACAACACACTTAATAGATTGTCTAAGACTGAAAAAGACTGACTGTATGGAGGTCAGGAGGATGTGAAGGAACCAGAACTCTCATGCAATGCTGGTGGAATGTACATGGTACAAGTACTTAGAAAAGGCTTTGAATATTTCATTAAAGGTTATACATACACCTTCCATACTACCCAACAATTTCATGCCTAAATATTTACCAAAAGGAAATCAAGGCATATATTTACATAAATATTTGTATACAAAATTTATAGCATCTGTATTTGCCAAAAAATGGATACAACAAATGTCTGTCTGTAGATGAATTGACAGATTGTGGTATGGCCATAATTGAAGTACTGTATTAGTGAAGAATAAAAAGGAATAAACTATCAGTATATACTAAAGATGGATAAAAACTAAAGATGGATAAAACTCAAAACTTATTGATTGAAAGAAATCAGATCCCCCCAAATCCATCCTATATGATTGTGTAAAACTTTATAAAATTCAAATATATTGACAGAAAACAGAAAGAAGATCAGCACTTACCTTGGGATGAGGGTGTGAGGAAAGACAGAAATTATTTTATGAGAAAGAAGTCATGAGAAAGAAGTCATGAGAAAGAAGTTAAGAGTGATGGATATATTACTTGCCTTGATCGTGATGATGCCTTCAGGAATGTGTGTGTGTGTGTGTGTGTGTGTGTGTGTGTGCGCGCGCGCGTGTGTGTGTGTGTGTGTGTGAAACATTACGTCGTCCAATAGAACTGTTGAAAAAATATACAATATATTTCACCTCCCATTCTAAATGAAATGCATTTAAATGTAAAAGTGATATAAGTTAATGCCAGATATCCAAATGTACGTATTCACGGACCGGCTGAAAAAATTGGTTTGTTCTTGCTGTTGTTGTCGCCATTGTTTTTGTGTTTTTACAAATCATAGAAAATAGCTAGCTGGCTATATAGATGCTATGGTCTGAATTGTGTTGCCCCCAAATTCATTTAATGAAGCGCTAACCCCCAAGGTGACTCTATCAGGAGATGGGAGTCTTTAGGAGGTATTTGAGGTTAAATGAATCCATAAAGATAAGGCTTTAATCACAGTAGGACTGTGATCTTATAAAAAGAAAATAAATATTTCTTTCCCTTTCCCTTTCTTATTTTCTCTCTCTCTCTTCAACGTATGAAGACATTGTGAGAAGGTGGCCATTGGCAAGCTGGGAAAAGAGCTCTCACCAGAACCCAGCCATGCTGACACTCTGATCTCCAATTTGCAGCCTTCAGAACTGTAAGAAAATTACATTTCTGTTGTTTAAGCAGCCTAGTCTATGGTATTTTGTTATGACAATCCAAGCTTATTAAACAGAAACATGTAAGTGTAGAGACCACTGTCTCTATAAGCCTGCAAATTAAGTTTTATAATGATTGTCAAATTTGAGTTAATATCTACAACAGAAAAGAATATTTAAAATTTAATTTAAGCACAATTTTATATCAAAGAGTAGAGATTAATCATCAATTGTCTTTTATTAATTTAGCATAGATGAGTATATATTACCTGAAATTTATTAATCATTAAATATTTATATAATTTATTAAAATATGGTTTTGAACATCTGGTGAAGCATGCACGGTTGACTCACTCAGTTATTAAGGATTTCAGATGCCCTTCTTCCTTCTCACTTCGATACAGAAGACAGAAAATCTATATACTTGCTTTCCTAGCCTCTCTTGAACCTATGAGTTTCTTGGAAGCAGTTCTGTCCAATTCAACATGACAGTTTGGGGAAGTTTCTGAAAAGTGTTTGGCTTTATCTGATAAAAAGAAAAGAAAAAGTTTGTCTCCAGGTCTCTCAGTTCGTTTGGCTTTGAATGCAAATACAGTGTTTACTGCCAGTAAGGCTATTTTGCAATAATGAAGGAAATTGGGCAACTGAATGAACTTCAGTGCACACTTGCCTCTATGCATCTTGTTCTATGTAAAAAAATCAAATATTTAAGCCATTGAAAGTTAAGTATTCTGTTTAATACAGCCAAACATTCCTAATCAATAAGCCCAGTGCATATTAAAATAATTGCTTGGCACCACAATTACAGAAATGGAAAGTGTTGATTTTGATTCTGAACACTTCAGAGTCTCCTGAGGATGATAAGCAAGTAAAGAAATGCTTGGAGAGAGTTTCTTCTGTAAGATGAAGGCATGGTGCTAAGGCATCAATCAGAAGACCATTATTCAGTGAGAGAAGGGTAGAGAAGGCTTCCTGGATATGGAAGCTTGGCAGGAAGAGTATCATTTAGCCAGATAAAAAATGGAAGGGCATTCTAGCCTCAAGAAAGAACTGTCCATCTACGTTGTTTAATTCTTCTTTCAAAATGTACCTTTTAAGCCATCCTCTTCTTTCTATTCCTGCCTTACCCGCCCTAGTTCAGATCACAGCCTGACCTACTTGATTATCCTGTTTTCTTCCCTTCTGTACTCACCCCCACCCCAAATCCATTTCTTACTAGCAGCTAGAGATATGTCTTTAAGAGAAAAGAGATCATGTTACTCCACTACTTTAAATCTTGCAGTAGGCACTATCTCCCTTAAAATAAAATGTTTGTAAGTTATGCTATATAATAAATGTCTAAAAAGTATGAAGGCAAGTTAGAAAAATAAAGCAAATTGGGCAACCAAGTAATATCAGACTCTTAGAATTAAACCTGGATTATCTGAAGTGACAAATACATCAACTATAATACACAAACAAAACACATCTTTTAATGCTTTTTACACAACTAACATCTTGACTGTAAGACTTATTCATTTTTTGGGGGGAAATGTTTCCAATGAAAAAAGAGGGGGTAGAAAAAGAAAGAAAACATTGCTGAACCAGTTGCCCTGAATGGCATTAAGCTCTCAGTGTGTACAGTGAGTGAAAATGAATCTGACATACTTTATTACAAAATCAGTGAAATAGCTTCATGCAGGTTAGCAGGAAAACCTGGCTTGTATGCCGACATTGCTGAAAGCATTTATATGAAGGAAAAGCCAAGTACTCCCTGGTGTTAATACACACCATGATCTATTGTTGGAACAAGAGTCTGAGCTGTAAGCCTTTGGGAACATAGGGAACAAAATCTTTTATCCATGACTTTATGCAGATGCTTTGTTTTTGCAAAACCTTTTTCACTTTTGCCTCTAGAAAGGTACTGAGATTTTCACACAGTGCAAAATGACTAAAACAATATATCACAGAGGAATGTGTATAGTATTTAGATGAGTCAAATAGGTTGGTTCAGGACAAGGATGACTCTTACAATACTGTATTGGCTTAACTTGAATTCAAGGGTCTGGGGTCAAGAATCAAGTTACAAAGTAATGTTCTTGGTTTTCTGATGGATGGAACTGTAACAAATGGGGTTGGGAAGTGGAACAGGGACAGAACAGTTATGAGAAAATTAAGAGACCTTGAAGTTATTAGCTGGAGACCTTAGTATGGCAGGTCATACATTACCAGAGAAAGTACCCAGACTCCTTTAATTTTATGTTACCAAGAATGTGCTGTAGTTATAATATGTATTGCTGTATATTTCTTCATCTCACTTTAAGAGCAATTTTGTGCTGGGTACAATGCTACGTCCTAGGGTTTTCTTGATGCATAGCACTCAGTCATTCTTTCCTTAGAAACTTCTTGGTCCAGTTTGTGAAAGGAGACATTTGAGCAATGAATAACAAGTGCTCATCACTCAGTAGTTCAGGTTGTGCTGCATTTGGCTGAAGAAAGGATCATTAATTGTTTTCCTTAAGGAAATTAGAGGAGGCTCCATGGAGGTGGTACATGTAAGACAAACAAATATTGTGATAAAAGTTTGAAATAATTTTATCTTCACGTGTAGCAAATGGGAAGTTAATAAGAATGTGAAGAGAAATAATATTGCTATTTGTAGGCTTTTGGTGTACTATCTTTTCTTCATATTAAATAACATTTCATTTATACAGAGTTTTATTTGTTGAATTAACTCATCTTCCAAAGCTTACATGCCACATGGTCAGTCCAGATATCTTCTCATTTTTACATTCATTTCTCATTTGCAATTAACGTATGATTTAAACATCATGCACTCATAATCAAATGTCTTTCATTAGTTCAGTAGAAAAAAGCAACTTTAAGAAATTAACATGTAGTCTACTATGTCTCCTTTGTATTTAGCTTAAATATTTATATGTTTAGCATAAATATGTATATATTTCACAATATAGCACTCTCTGAATTCATATCTACTGTTCCTGCTCTCACACTGCTTACTAGATGACTTGCATTTTGTTATTGGTCTGTTTTTCCTTTCCGCTGCTTAAAACACTTGAACAAATTAGTTATTTGCATGTAGTGTTTTTGTATGAATAAATCAAGGAAGAAAAACTAAACCTATACTTTGTAGAAATGAAATCATTACAGTGGGCCCTGTATTACTTCTGAGTCTAGTTAGACATATTCAGTCACGGCACTGCCTGACACCTCTTTCTACTGTCACAGAGTAAGGTCTGTGACTGATGATGTATAACTCATGAAGAAAGGTGGCAAAATTGATGGGAATGGAAATTCAGAATGGCCAAATTTTGATTCAGGCTCCTAGAATTAGGCAACCATGCTGATCAGTTCCCAATATTACTGGCGAGGTTACAGACATGGCCAAATGTTGTTAAATTCATAAGACATCAATTTAATGAAACTACAGTCCTGCAGTCACCAGTGAGCATTTGTTTCCCATAGGACACAGAAAATAAGCAATCTTTCAGACCCAATCTTTCAAGTATGGAGATGGGAGGAAATCAGCTGTGTGGAGCAATTCAAAATGAATAAAGAGACTATATTTTAAAGTGAAATAAAGTGGCTTCAGCCATGGTCACTTGTGTCAAATTCAATCTTTTAACTGCAAATTTGATTGGTATGATGTTTCGGGATAGAGTTGCAGATGGGGTGATGAGGTCTTCAGAGTCATTATAGAACTGAGAATTGAGACAAGTTTCTTCTTGTAAGACATGGAAATCACAAACCTTATTTTTAGGTTGGTGAGGTTAAAATGAGAAAAAAAATATATGAAAGATCTGAAGCATAGTAGAGTGCTAAATAAAAGGCAGTTTCCTCTCTTTCACTCAAGATTCCTTAGCAGTAATTGGGAACAAGTTATTCTTAGGAACTCTGGAGCAATTCACTAACTTTTGCCTGTTTAAATAATAGAAAGGAAATCCACCATAAGTAATTGGGGGAGAACTATATGATAGAATTTCCATCAGTCAAAGTAATTTTGCACTGCTGATAACCAAAATGGAGTCTGTGGTTTATACAGTGAAAGGTAAGAAATCGTCTGTTTTAAAGTCTCTAAATAGGTAAAAAGATGAGAGTGAAAGTTCTGGTCCAGATAGTGATGATTGTTGGTGTAAAAATGTGCATTTCCATAAGTGAGGAAATGGAGACATTCTGTAGGCAGAAAGAAAGCCTCTAGTAGAGTTAGATGAAATCAGAGAAATTGTTAAGGACCAAAGGGACTTTCATAAAGGAGTTGCATCAAACATGATAATTGACAGTGAAACACCTTCTCCAAATCATCTAAACACTCAAGAAGATTAACAGGATAAAAAAGTTCCCAGAGTTTCAATGGCGGAGAAGCAGAAGGTTTAGTTCAATGTAATTCAAAAAGCATGTATTAAATATTTATCAAATGGCAAATACTGTACCGAGCATGAAATAGTCATAAGACATTTTTAGTCCCTGTCCTATAGAAGCTCATGTTTCAGTAAAGAGGAAAGCAAGTTGGCAAATATTTCTTATGCCATCTTATTTTAAGTTTGTTAAGTGAAACCCCCAACTTTAAGCTCCATGGGGCTAGAGATTTTTGATGTTTTAATTTTGTGTTGATTGTTTTATCTTGACTGATAAATCTGCAATACCTCAATTTATACCTCACTTTATATAATTGGTACATATTAGGTATTAAATAAACTTTATTGAATGACTGAATAATCAAATTAAAAAGGAAACATTCTGTTTAAATGGAAATAATTTTGATTTCCTATGGAAAACCTCTCCAAACTTCACACCATCAACCCTATTAGTAAAGATAGGCACACAAACATCCCCATCATAGGTATATGAATCTTTGTATGCAGGTACTGCTATGCTGATCTATTAAGAACATAGAGAATAGAGAATAAAAAAATAAAGATGAAAATAAGATAAAAATAAATAGGAATAGAAGTTTTAATATTTTTCTTCCCATTCACTTATAAAATGTGTGTGTGTGTGTCCCCTGAGGTTCATGAAATCAGTTTGTTTTATTTTGTTTTGTTGTGAAGGAACAAAGTAAAAATGTTATCTGACATGTATATGACCCAGTGTAAATTTAGGGTGATCTACACTTTTTTATGTCTATAATCCTAAAAGTGAGAACTAGAGGAAGACACGCTGTATAACTGGTAAAACTGAGTAAACAATCTGCTATATTTCATTTGGGCAGAGTCAGTCATGAAAAGAACATATGAAATGACAGTTATAATGGTATTGAGTGGATCCTTGAATGAATTAATTCCTGATCTGTAGGTAAAGAAAGATCCTTTCTGAAGATAATAGAAAAAAGTTTCCTGGCAAAATATATTCAATTGTATAACCTTTAAATGTACTTAAACAGTTCTCTCTTTTACTACAAATTTCTCAGAGCCCAATTAAGTAACTACTATGAAGACAATACAGGAAATGAAAAAATGCATTTCAAAATTAGTGGAACTTTATTAGCTAACATAAAATGATTCTTGATTAGGTTTCAACTTTTATTGAAGTTTTCTGTAGAAAAAAAAAAAATCTGGTTTACTTGTTTCACGATTCTTTCCAAGGTGATGTGATTGATGGAATGTGGCCAACATAACCCAGGTAAATTGAAACAAGTTACCTGAATGTAGATAAAGGTTGCCAGAAAGTATGTAGTTACTACACACCAATTAACAGCTCTGTGATAAAGGTCAGGAAACCCTGCCCTTTGAAGTCCCCTAAAAGAAAGCTACTGCTTATACTACCACTTGATGGCTTGAAGATCCTCTATGAAAAGCTCTCCTTACTAATTTATTGGCATTGTTTGATCCCAGTGGTCTCTGTCATCTGTTCTGGAGATCCTGTTTGCCTTTAATTATGTGTAGTGGTTATCATAGTACATTTAGGAATGGTTTTCATCAAGGTCTAAAAGTGGGCTGGCTGAAGTGATAGTAGAACTTGGAAGTCAATGTTGAATTCTTCCTAAAAGAGGGCACTCGAAATGTCCAGGGACAAGTAACAGGAAGCCAGCCCAGCATATTGCGAGTGTTCCCTGCATGAGTCTGATATATCAATTTCCTGCGTCTACCATCACTCTCAGGCCTGGCTGAAATTTATTCCAAGGCATTATGATACTGCTGCACATTAGTAAATTTGGTCTTGGGCATCTGTGGCGATAGAACAGGTGGAATTTCCCATATGGATCAAAAGACCCAAAGATGGCTATCCATAACATCCTGTTTTACTTCTGACAGTGGTATTGTCTTAAGCCACACATGGTAGCCCTAGTACTGGCAAGATTCCACCACCTTTATCATGAATAATAACCTTAGGAGAATAGTATCATTACAACAATTTTATAAAACTCCCATTACTGAGGTTTATAAGCTTAAATTAAGTCATACGTACAGCTTCGAGCAACCACTGTGGCCAAGGAGATACAATGTTCCAATTAGCAAGATACTCTTTCTAAAACCAAATGTGTAGAAGTTGTTAAATATACCCAAACCAGGGGCTTCCCTGGTGGCGCAGTGGTTGAGAGTCCGCTCTGCCGATGCAGGGGACGCGGGTTCGTGCCCCGGTCCGGGAGGATCCCACGTGCCGCGGAGCGGCTGGGCCCGTGAGCCATGGCCGCTGAGCCTGCGCGTCCGGAGCCTGTGCTCCGCAACGGGAGAGGCCACAACTGTGAGAGGCCCACATACCGCAAAAAAAAAAAAAAAAAAAAAACCCAAACCAGATGTGCTATTTGATTCAGGGAGGGCTGTTCCCAATTGCAATATCATTGTTATCTGAAGTCAAAATAGATGATGGATAATTAAAATTATCTCTATTAAGTAAAATCCTAGGACATTTCTCTCTTCGGGGAACTGTCATTTGAATGGCACCCACTTTCATTATAATAACACTCTTCCTGGGGAAGATATCTTGACATAGGCTGCTCTGTGCCAGGGTGAACCTTTTCTTATGGAAGAGTCTTTCTAAATGTTCCCTTACAAAATTTGTCATGTATCTAACAACTATCTTAAAACACACCTGTTTTACAAATGCAGTGACTGTTTCATTTTATAGAGTTAGCATTTTCATCATTTTATAAAGTCTAATGCTTGATATACTTAAGAAACTGAGTTGAGACTCTACCATTAGGCATAAAATTTATGAACGCCTAGTAGAAATTTTTTTTTTTCTACCTGTGTCATTTTTCCTCAAAGGCCATCCTTTTGAGCTGGGAATTAGCAAATCATTCATGTTTTATGGAAGTTTATGCTTCTGGAATTCAGAAATCGCAGCAGTTAGAGATGAAAAGACCTTTAAAATGACCAGTACATCAAGATTATGCCCTCCTGTGAAAGCAGGAGACAGAGAGTGAAAGAGACAGAGACTGTTACTGATCTTTATTCTAAGAAAATCTCTATACTATTAAACTTCTAATGTTGTGTTGAAATATAAATTTATTTCCAATTGCTGATAAAGACAAAGTTTTCAAACACTTTTAACTGAAAAATATTTGCATTCTTACCATGGTGTTTTGATTTGATTTGATTTTGATTTTTTTTAATTGATATATATTTGATTCACAACATTGTGTTAGCTTCAGGAGTACAGCAGAGTGATTCAGTTATATAGATGTGTGTGTATGTGTGTAGTTTTCAGATTCTTTTCCCTTATAGGTTATTACAAAATATTGATTATAGTTCCCTGTGCTATATAGCAGGTTCTGGTTATTTATCTATTTTATATATAGTAGTGTGTATCTTTTCATCCCAAACTCCTAACTTACCCCCCTTTCCCCTTTGGTAACCGTAAGTTTGTTTTCAGTGTTTGTGTGTCTATTTCTGTTTTGTAAATAAGTTCAGTTGTGTAGTTTTTTTTAGATTCCACATATAAGTGATATTATATGATATTTGTCTTTCTCTGTCTGGCTTACTTAGTATGATAATCTCTAGGTTCATCCATGTTGCTGCAAATGACATTATTTCATTCTTTTTTATGGCTGAATAATATTCCATTTATGGTGTTTTGATATGTATCTTTTTTCAACTTAATTTATTTTAAAGGTGCAATCTGAATTACTCAGGAGCCTTTACTTAATAGCAGAAATTGAAAATACCTAATGGGATTTCAAGCAGTTTATTTAGGGAGGCAGTTAAGTTTATGACACATGTTTGGAAAAACACACTACTTTTCTATGTGTAGAGCACCTTGATTGTTGTTAGGTTATTGACAAGGTAGTTTAATAAAAGTCATATTATTTCCCACTGGTGCTAAATACATTTAATAAAACATTATTATAATTCCATTTTATTTTTAATCTTTGTTTTCTTACCACAATGTGAAATTTTCTTATCTAACTTTAAAACTGAAGAAAGCAACATCTAGCACATGAGGATAGAAATAATGTGAAAATACAGAAATACGTAAAGAAGGAGATTATTATAATGTATCCAAATCATTTGAAAGGTTTCTCAAAGTAGCATTGTAAATGGGAACCTGAACAAAATGTCAATATTATGGTATGTTGTATCTCAAAACATTCTCATCAAAAGCGATACAAATTTTTAAAAATAACTAATTTTTATATTTAATCACCAAGTGTTACTAAACCAGGTTTTTTCATTGCCAGACATACAGCTAGCCAAACGCTGAGATGCTGAGATTTGCAGCAGAGAAAGGATTTATTCAGAAGGCAGTCAAGCAAGGAGATGTGAGAACAAGTCTCAAAATCTGCCTCCCTGAAGGACAGGGGCTTGGGATATTTATGGAATAAAGAAGCAGGGTACTTCTTAGGTGTGGGGAAAGGAGTTTGGAGGTAGGGAAAAGGTGAGGTAATCTGTGTTCTATGCAGGCTTATCTGAGTTACATGCTTCTTCATGGGACGTATGTTTTAAAATGGAGGCGCTTAGCATGATCTGAGGGTGGAGTTTTGGGCCCTCTAACGTCAGAAGGTCATTCATCTGACACCTGCACAGGTCCAGTTTTAGGGTCGGTGGTCCCGACCAGTCTTAGCCAGCTTGAGCTCGAACTAGACACGACTGACTCCAAGTTTCTACAAAACACTTCAGGCAAACATCTGTTTAGGCTAGGTGAAACTTGGAGTGTATGCAATTTGCACCAAATAATAAAGGCGAGCTTGCTCAGGGAAAGTGGGCTGCAAGTGGAGGGGATTTTAGCAAGCTGCAAGACTAGCTCAAGAATTTCTGTTAGTCACCAGTTTCTGTTAACCCTAAGGGGCATGGTTTCATAACAATCAAGAAGGGATTAAAAAAGTACTTTAATGATTAACTCTAGAAGCTTTTTTGCGATCCTCAGTGTGGTCAGAAATGCCTTTTTCCACTTAGTCCTGACTACCTTATCACATCTGAGATTTTTCTAGGTTAACTGAATAAAGAGAGAAAGCATTCCAAACCTGAATAAAGAGAGAAAGCTTTCCAATATTTTTTCAAATACGCTGATTTCCTACCCTTGTTTAAAACTTTTTGATGGCTCCTATTTTGTCCAAATGTGCTTTTCACAGTCCTTAGATATTTTACTCAATTTCCCCCTTTTTTCCTCCAGCCTAGTGTTTTAATCAACTGTGTAGCCATAGGGCGTTACTGAGGTTCTCAGAAATTACCCTACTCTGTTTAATTTGGCACCTTTGCAAAACTGTTCCATTTGACTTAAACAGCTTGGTTCAATTCTGCTCTTAATTTTCACAGACATAATTCCTGTTAACTTTTCGTATTCTTCTTAAACATCACCTTGTCTGGGAGCCTTAGCAGATGACACAATATTGTATTACTTTCTGCTTATATACCTTTCCAGAGTGCCCTGTATCATAGCACTTACCATATGCTCTTAGCCTGACTGTAATCTTGTATTTTTCCTTCTGCTATCTAATTGAGGACAGGCCTGTGTCTCATTTATTCCCAGAATCTAAACACTGCTTGACACATAGTATGGGCTCAATATATAGATGCTTTCATACATTTGTTGTGTTTCTAACACATTTGTGGAATAGGAGTGAATTATTTGAAGACAATGGCAATTCTTCCAAAGCCTCTCAAATAAATTAAATTTATTTCATCTATAATCATGTACTAAATTTGTTTTCAATTTCCAAATGCAAGTTATTTAAATCTTTTAAATTCGTTATGAACTACATACAAATATTCATTTTCCCAACAACTAGAGAAATATATAAAACACAGCTTAAAAAATCTGAACCTCCCACTGGCTTTCTGGAATTCTTTCACTCCACATTCTAAATGATTTATTCAAAATAATGATTAGATTTCATATAGTGTTTATTTGGAATGGATTGCATTATATATCTCAGCAAAAGTGCATATCTCAGCATCATGCAACTTTAAGTCATATTTCACACAGAGTACAGTGGATTTAAGGGATTATACTTAAGGAAAAGTTTAAAAAAACACAAAACTTTGCAAAACCTATTATCATTTTCTCCTAAATTTCAAATTTTGGAATATGACTCATATACAAAAGTTGACATAAAAAATTATAAAATAATAGTTTCCACTTCTCTAGTGTGACTAGCTCAGTATATCACTTGCACAGTATTTCATGTTATCCTGATGATGCCATGTGGATTTGGATACATTGACAATTATGTTTGTAATGGTTGTGCTCAATAACTTAGCTAATATGGTTGTGATGTAGCAGTATTTTTCTACCAAATATTCCTCATCCTACCTGTTGTGTCATCTTCAGTAAGAGGATTCTATTATCCCCTTCTCTTTGATGACACTCTTGCCTACATGACTTACTTTGGCCAGTAAAATTGTGAGCCCGAGTGATGGGCATTATGTCTTTTCTGAGCAAAAGCTGTTTGAGTTACCTCACAGCTTGTCATGTTTATTTTTTCTCTATACCAAGACTAATAATGTCCCAGGTAAGGGCTGCTACAGCACTATGAATTCTGGAAAGATGGCATGAAGCAGAGATGTAGTTGACCACTTGAGATCCCTCCTTCCTCCTGGCTGCGTGAACTTTAACCGATTACTTAACCTCCTCTCTGAGTTTCAGTTTTCTTATTTGGAGTCATGAGTGTTGATACTTTGTCATATATTTTTTATGCATAATTAAATGAATATGAAGAAACTAGCTAAACACCTGGAAGTGCGTGTGTAAGCAATAAACGATGGAAATCTCTGTTCTTAATCTTTGAAATTCAGCTGGAAGAAAGTCACTCTGGGTCTTCCTTTAGCGTTAATGCATAAGTTTTTAGCATTTAGAAATCAGTATAAAATAATGTAAAAAAATCCCATATATACATTTAACAAGTATTAATATTTATTACTGATAAAATAATTAAGATTAGTGTAATCTTATTGTAATAATAAGTAGCTGTTATTACTACGTAACATTTTTCTGTTCTATGTGTATCTAAAATAAATTATGAATTCACATTATTTCATCCCCAAATGCATTTCTAAAATTAAGGGCATCCCTAATACAATGCAGCTATCATAGCTAACAAATTAGCAATTCCTTAAATTCAGTTAATATTTCAGTTAATATTTCATTCCTTAAATTCAGTTAAAATTTCATTAAATTTTACTAATTGTTTACAAAATAGTTGTACATTTGGGTTTTTTTTTTCAGGACTAGGATTCAAACAAGGCCTTCATATTATACTTTCTTATGATTCTCGAGTCTATTTTTCATGTAGTTTTGGAGAAATTGTTTTATATATAAAGAAAAGTAGAAACAAATAATACAATGAACAACTGTTTGTCTGGAATCTAGGTTCAATTGCTAGTATTTTGCTACATTTAATAAATCTATTTATCTATCGAATCATCTGTCTAACTATATTGCTAAACTATTTTAAAGTAAATTCCAGAGGTCCTAACACTTAACCTTTAACAATTCATAACCCATTAAAAAAAACTATATTCTCTACCATATTTTATACCAAAAACACCTAAAATTAATATACCTAATATCCAATACCCAGTATTTTAGTATTTCTAAGATGTTGTTACTTAGCTGGAATGAAAAGGCAGAGAAGTATGTGCTGGACAGTGAGGGATTAAAAGAAAAAGCTTGCATAAGTGTCTGCCTTCAGCCCTGCCTTTCACAGCACCCATATGCACATATTATTACAACCAAATGTGAGGCAAAACCCTTAAAAACAGCTTGGAAAGGAAATATATCACAAGTGCGCATTGTTCAGTGTATTAGACTATAATGAGAAGATAAATGGTACTCATCATTGTCAGGAAACCACTAAAAATATTGAAAGTCGATATTGAACTCTTCAGGGGAGAGTGAATAGTAGCAGTGAAAGAGGCACTGGTTCATTGGAGAGTGGAATAGTGATAGGAGAAACTTTAGTGACATGTATGGAAAGGGAAACATTTATATAAAACGTGTGCCCATGGCCTTAGGAAGTTTCTGGTTTTATTTTCTGAGAATCTACTATGGAACACCAGAAGCTATGGTAAAATGGCCTGGCAAGAATAAGTCCAGTAACACAAAGCCTTAATAGAAGCCAAGCTGGTGCCCATCAGTTGTCCCTCATGGGCTTACTTTTTGCAGAGTAGACGGGCACCCACCGTCTGAAAACTTGGACAATGAATGTGAGACACTAAGGCAGTTTCTTAAATGCTGTATCTCATGGATTAATATGTGAATAAGGTATAGGAAGGAATTAAAAGGGCAGAAAAGTTAATAAAAGTTGAGAAGACAGAGATATGGAAAAGTGGGCTTCTAAAGACAATTTTAAAATAAAATTAATCCATTATGCGTACATTTAGGAAGGGTGTTCTTTCCTTCCTGGCAGATGGTAGCACAATAGAATTCCTTAAACACTGTTGGAAGTGGCAGTGCACGGTGATGGCTGCTGATGTATAACACTAATACTTTTTTAGAGTGACAGCACTCTTGATGATGGATTATACTAATATTGTAGTTTATCACCTGAGCAGAACTCTGATGATGCATTACAGCAATATATCATCAAAGCAGTTGTGTTTATTTTCTTTCTCACCAATCTAAGTCAAGTTAAAAATTCTGTTAAAGGGGTAAATCTTTAAGTCCAGGATGGCTTTCAATCTGTTTGTTTGGGGAAAAAAAGGGCATGACATTTGTAGTTACTATAAAAAATGCAAATGACTACCGAGAAGTCATTATTTCGCTTTAGTGCTTAACATTTACATCTCATAACCTTGCTTTAAAAAAATATAGTATATATGTAATGAAGTTTTGCTTTGTATTGGCAGAACAAAATTTTATATCCACTGTATCTACAGTAACATTCCTGGTCTGACAGAAAAGTCTGAATGAGGCTAAGAATAGAGATAATACTTTATTACATAATTCAGGGACTATGATGAATAAAATGAGGTCAAAGTGGTTGTATTAATTGTCTTAATTTGAGAAAAGTAGAAACTACTATCATACAATGAGGAATTAGCTCCTAAAGGTACCTCATTTTCTCAAGTAACCAGGTAAACTTTGATATAGATGATTATGTGATTAAGAGAACTAGAAAGAATGATTTAATTCTGGATATTGTAGAGAAACTGAGGTTTACTGGTGGGATGGGCATTATATGGAGGGCAGCAGGAGAAATAAAGGAAAATTAAGGGGAATCAGAAACCTGTACTAGCAGGAAGTTTAGATCCATCAATAGTGGCTCCTAAGATCAGTTTGGACTGAAGTTTAGGGTTGATTATCAAGGGCAGTTCCAAATGTAAAATGTATATTTATAAATGAAGATTATCCATAAGGATTTGGACTGAGAACTAGTCAGTGCACAGAGGTGAGGTGGATGGGGGAGTAGTCTTGGTGTACAAAGAGTAAAGAGCAGTCTTAGAACACTCTTGACAACTACCTTTCACTCAACAAATCTGAATTGTGAGTTGTCTATTACTTTTTTTAACTTTCTAGAAATATAACTTATTTTAAAATTAAACAACTGCACCCTCTTTAAGTGTCAGCTCTCTTTTCTCCACATTTAAATCATTTCATTTACAGATTATCCTCCATGATCCATTTCATGATGTTTTGCCTCTTTCCAGGGATATATACAACATGCAATTTAACCAGCAAAACATTTTTTTTCTAATGTGAGAGTGGGCGAAGTAGAACATTTGGACCAAAACACAGTGTCATAATATTGATGCTCTTGCTAATAGATCTAAGTTGTGCTTCTACAGATAAAATTTTTTTCAATAATCACAAAAAATATGTACAAAAATTATATGTATTGTAGCCAATTCAATGATATCTGTTGCCTTCATTTGATTTAGCAGATAAAAAATTTAATATTAATCGAAGTATGTGGCAGATGAAGGCTTTATTATTGTATATTTTTGCCTTCTTTTAAATGCCAAGTCCATGAAGCACAATATTTAATCATATAATGAAGTCAGTGAGTAGGTGTGAATGTATTAGTGTGTTTCTGTTAAGTTAGGACAATTGACAAAGGAGAACTAACAAAAGTAAAAGTCATATATCTTGCAATTAATATATTTATAGTATACTTGGGGAGTCAAATACTAATAACAATAAAAAGCTTTACTATGTAAAGTGCTATGAAGTCCACAGGGCCATAGTGTTCAAGATTTTACTTTGCCTTTATATTGACTCTGGAAGGTGAGTGGTACGTGGGTTAAGATCTTGGACTTTGGATTTCAACAAATCTGGGTTTTGAATCTCAGCTCTTTACTTTACCATATACATGGTTTTGTGACAGTTAAGTATGTAAATCTCTTAATATCTCCAACACTCAATTGTTTTCATCTGAAAAATGGAGAATAGAAAGAATATATATATAATAGACATTGTGTGGGATTAAGGCGATAATATGATTTTTAAAGGTTTACTGCAGTATTCTGGGCATTGAAAGTGCTCAGTATATACCATTATTGTCTGTTTCTTCTGCATTTTCAAATTAGAAAACTAAGGACCAACTTTTGTCAAGGGCACCTAGAAAGGAAAAATGAATTGCGAACTAGTGCTAATGATTCTTGCTGATAGACAATTCTGCCTCTCCTACAAACTTAATCAGTGTTGGTGTTGGTAGCAATGGCTTAGTTTGTCCCTATGTTTTCTTTTCTGAAACAAAGAACTCTATGAAGTTGTTGGCTATATTAATTCAGGGAAAGCTTCTTAGATGAGAAAGATTTTCTATCTTTTCTAAGAATTGTGGTAGGATAATTTATTGAATTAATAATTAAAGTTTGCTTTTTCTTTTTGAATATAAACCTGACTTCATTAGTGGGGATGAAAAAGAAATGCCTACAATGATGTATTCTCCAAGCTGGAACGGAGCCTAGCTAGGGCTTAGAGTTGAAGATGGAGAGGTGACAAGATTGAGGTGAAGGGAAGTAAAGCGTTTCCCTAAAAAGAGAAAGATGCATTCATTTCTGAAGGGATTCACACACAGTCCACAAGAAATGGATTTCTTCCAGAAGATTCCTGAAGATGGGAGGGAGAGGTGGGAATAAATACTAAGAATTACGGGTCTTGTGTGCCTTTTAAGAAACAAATAAGCACAAGCACAAGGAAGTCAAGGCTTTGTGGTGTCTACCTTCCCGTATGTTGATGTGAACATGCACAATGACCAGTGTGAACCCACAGAGTACAGAGCCCGACCCCATTTCCTCTGAACTGAATATATGTATATATATTCATAAAATTCATATATATATATATATGTATGTATGTATTTGTGTATATGTATACACACACACAACTGAACAGAAGGAGGAGCGCAAGGAGCCCCAGAAACCACAGGATTTAAAGCAAATTACATTTGAATGAGTAAAAAAGTCTATTTTCTTATAAACGAGGGAGGCTGGGTACCTTGCTAGTTAGTAACACATAGTCAGTTGCCAGTTTGGCTGATGTGAACTTCCTATAAATTGTGGCAGGAACTTGAACAAGTTATTTAACCTTCCCATGCTTCAGTGTCCTTATCCGTGTGATAATATTAACAATACCTATAATATAGAGCTATTGGGAGAATAAGTTAATATAAAAATATAAAGTTAGGATAATACAAGTTAAAAAATATTTGTAGGGTTATGTGGTTGAAATAAAACAATTCTTATTGCTTATAAGAATAAAGGTGCTATGTAATAGCAAGTAATGATAAATTATTACAAGTAATAGCTGCGAGTGTGAACCAGGACTCAAGGATACAAGGGATGTTTCTCGGAATTATTTATAATAATTTGGGATAATTTATTTTCTAGTCACCGTGTACCTCTATACTTACAAAACTATATATTGCTTCTATAACTTAATAAAAAGGAAGCTACAAACTGGAATGGAATATTTGCATGATTTTATTAGTAAAGGTAAACAATGATCTATTCTCTCTAGGATATAGTTTCTGTGAAAACAAAAGAGAATTCAATTTAGAAAAATGTAACTCTGTTTAGTCTGGGAACTTTTATTTACTAGGTAGAGCTGTAGAATCACTGTTGATAATTATTATAATGACAGTAGCCTATCTAAATATTTTGAAAATATATTTGATCTCAGTCTATGAAAGATTTTGAACAATTGTCATATTATGGTTGATTTCAAGATAAAATTTCTTTCTAAAAATGAGCTTACATATATGTAGGCAATTTCTTAATCTCAAAATTAATTTACCCTGAGCAGCTCCCAAAATTATAATTGTCAGATAATTAAAAAATAAAACATTAATAGTGGAAGAATGAACATGCTTAAAAATTTTTTGATTAGGTAAGTTAAACTGCTTACTATTATGTTTTTTAAAATGCCAGGCTTTGAATACTGTAGACAAATCTCCTATAAAAAGTCTTCTGATGTCTATACTTCTAATTACACAGATTTGAAAATATATATTAGGATTCAATATTTATTACAAAATATAATCCTTAAATTTAAAGACTTTATGCAAATTAAATTACACTTATAAAATTATGAGGTCATTTTTTTTCTCTCTCCTGATACTGAAATACAGTGCTATGCATTTTCTTCTTTCCTCTCTAGAGGATAAATTGTGTTTTGATTGCTTTAGGAAGGACATAATTTAGACATCAGGGAAGGCTGTGTTTTATTGTTTTAGATTACAAAATGTTATAGAATATTTGGTTTTGAAGGGACCTTTGCAGTTATTTAATCCACTGTCTCCCCTTTACAGAGGAGGAAACCAAGTCTTCCACAGTGACTTGCAGAAAGTCAAAGTAGCCATTGGCAAAGCTAGAAATGGAAATCAGGCCTGTTTGTTTGTTTGTTTGTTTTCCTTCCAAGTTGTGGAAAAAAACTATTCATTTTGTAGTATGTAAAATTTCTGACATTATTTACAGTTGTAATCAGACATCTTTGAGATGGGCATGTTTGTGGTCAAATAGTGTTGGATTGGGTGGGGCATTTTTCTTTAACCCATTTTTCTTTTCTTTTTTTAAACATCTTTATTGGAGTATAATTGCTTTACAATGGTGTGTTAGTTTCTGCTCTATAACAAAGTGAATCAGTTATACATATATATATGTCCCCATATCTCTTCCCTCTTGCATCTCCCTCCCTCCCACCCTCCAACCCATTTTTCTTTAATGGGTGTAACTGTGCCTCCATGAAGGCAGCTGCATAAACTCATTTTGGGTTTCTTCCCTGCCAGCCTGTTGTTTCAGCCACAGGCTAGAGACAATGGAACGTGAAAGTTAACAGTATTTTGAAATCCATTAGTTTCTCTTGAAATGAGTGCTCAAATAAGCCTTATAGAAAGTTATAAACATAAATAAATGAATAAATAGCTCTGTGTTAAAACAATTAAATTATATGTCGGATAGAAGGGAATGACAAATGTATCAGTGAAATGCTATTTAGTGAAATAGGTCTCTGTGTGTCAGTGAGCATGCCTCTATTCTTACATTGTTAGCATTAAACATTATATTTAAACAAAAGAAATAAACACAGCTCTTAATGTTACGTGTAACCCCAGCACTGCAGTTGTGTAGTTATTTGAGAAATCAGAGTGTGACCTAAAGTCCGTGAGCTGGTCTGCTCTGGTGCACATTGTGAGACAGCATGCTCCACTTCTCAGACTTTGAGCCAAACATTAATGAAATTAGACCAAAGAGAAAAATCCTCATCAATTTTTCCTTTGGGGCCTCATTTTGGTTTTATGTTTTCTTAGCCTCTCATTCAGTTGTCTCCTGTCTCTGATCCCCCAAATTGTGTTACCATCCAGATTCTAGGGTAGTTTTATTTAGTTCAGATATTTCCAAATCTGAAGCCTGCAGAGGTCCTAATTTTATTTAATAGTCAAATGACCTAATCGAAGCTTCCTTCTTAGGTGCCTTAGGGAAGTATACTGATTGATCAAGTTCTTTCCCCCCAAGGATTTCTGAAAATCTTTGGAGAGTACTTGAATATTCCCTAAAGACCTCCTGTTTGCTTAAGACCATGTTGCTTGCTTCTACGCTAGTTTAAAAGCATGCTAAGTGATGTGTGGTCCAGGTCAGCTCACCTATTAAGGACACAGAAGAACTTCAGCAGGTACTAATGTTTGATCTGGAGGGTCCCCTTGGCAACTGATCAAAGATTTGGCAACTCAGATTTGACCATGGCTCCTTTTTCACAGACAGAACTAAGAATTTGCCTGTAATTCTTCTCTTGACTCCTATCCCATCTTGACCCCCAGACTCTGAACTTCTTATTTATAGAATAAGTCTCCTAGTTTGATTTACTGTAATGTCAATGAAATGACTCCATCTTTACAGGCAGCCCAGCTTAGTTCAAATCATACTTTATTGCCATTCATATAACCACAACATGAAAGGAGGCCAATGACAGCTTATTGGATTCTTAAATGACACAGAAAATGAAGTGATCAAAACATTGTTTGGGGTTATTGTTAAACCCACTGAGTAGAAAGTCTGCTGCGTATTATTTAACTTCCACATAAGAAAGTATTGCTGCATGTGCAGAAAGACAAAATGATAACAGAGAATTAGGGAGCAGACAATTAAACATACCTGGTGATAAGAAGTTTGTTCTGAAGTAGCTTTAAGTAGCTTTTCTTCCTTTCATCCCGTTAATAGTTGATTTTCTGGTCAGGTGCACTATTGATCGATTTGCACTGAAGCCATTTCTTCCTCATTAGCTTTCCAAACTTTTTCTTGCTTCAATTTTCCTAGATACAAAAGCCTTACAACATTATAGAAGACGTGTTGCTTAGCAACAGTCTCATTCCTGTAACTGTCATGGTTGAGTGCACAATGTCACATTTTTGGGGGGAGAAGTCAGACATTTTCTTATTTCCAAAGTTTACTCCATTTAATTACCAATGTAAGATATTTAGTTATTTTTAATTATATCTTTCCTACATGAATGTTTTCAATTTTGGTAATTGTACACAGCGTTGAGACAGAACAATCGTTTTTATGCTGTACAAATATTCCTGGTTAAAAAAAAAATACTTGCGGGGCTTCCCTGGTGGCGCAGTGCTTGAGGGTCCGCCTGCCGATGCAGGGTACACGGGTTCGTGCCCCGGTCCGGGAAGATCCCACATGCCGCGGAGCGGCTGGGCCCGTGAGCCATGGCCGCTGAGCCTGCGCGTCCGGAGCCTGTGCTCCGCAACGGGAGAGGCCGCAACAGTGAGAGGCCTGCATACCGCAAAAAAAAAAAAAAGAATACTAGCAAGAAAAATGCCTGTTCTTTTTTACTCTCAGAAACTCTTTTCATACCTTAAACAAGAAATCTGGACACTTCTTATAGTAATAATGGCAATCTACTATTCTGTTCTAAAGGATTAGAAAATATAGAAATTTATAGGTAAACAAATTGCCTGTAGTAAATTCCTGTAACAATAGAATTACAGGAATTCTGTAATTCCTGTAAAAGGAAGTAACTTATGAAAAATAACTTTTCATAAGTTTTCTCTTTTCTACCAACACCTATACACCAATTATACCATTTGTATCTGTTTGATATAAAGTATTCTATGTGTTTTGTATACAGAATTTAAATATAATTCAGAGATGCTCGTGAATGTAGCTATTATGATGTTTTGTGACTACAATATAATTTTGTACAAAATTGAGCACACCAGTAGTGAGATGTAGAAATAAGACAAAGAGAAAAAAGTTGGAAATAATATACATAGTTGACTCTTGAAAAATGTAAGGATTAGGGACACAGACCCCGTGTAGTTGAAAATCCTAGTATAACTGTATAGTAGGCCCTTTGTATCTGTGGTTCCACATCCATGGATTCAACTATAGGAGGATCATGTAGTGTGGTAGTACATATTTACTGAAAAGAAATCTGCACATAAGTGGGCCCACAGAGTTCAAACCCACGTTGCAATAGCTCAGGAGTCAATTTTGCAGCCATTTCAAAGAAATAAAACATATTTGAGATTAGAAAATTTTGTATCTACCACTGGGAGCAAGGCAAGGTATCTAGTGCATATTTTCCCATACTGCAAAATAAGTGTTAAAGAACTGAAGTGTGCAGAATTGGGGTTAAAAGCACTATACTAATAGCCTTACATTATGGACCTCAACACAACTGGATGGAATGAAGAACAATTTAGAAAATGTTTTATTTATTTATCTATCTATAATTATTTTTAATAATTTGGAAGATAAATCAATCATGAAAACTTAGTAATTATCCTTGATGGTTATTTGGTGGGAGGTTCTATATGCAAAAATCTAGATCCCCGTAGTGAAATGTGTTTTCAAATTTTTCATCTTTTATCAAATGCATTTAGTTATTTATCTGTTTATTTTTGCCTGCATAGTTACTAGGTGACAGAGGGTATACACGATTGTGCAGGGAGATTGCTCTTGTCACATGACTTCCCTGTATGCTGTGGGAGGGAATCCACATGAATCAGTCCTTGGGAAGCCAACTACAGAGCAATGTGTAACTTTTCTTATCCTCCTATTATTTATTCAACTTAGTGGCATTTCGGAAGACAAAAGGAATAAAATATTCATTCCATGGCAATGTTCAACTGGAATTCCGCATTCTTATTTTAGATATGAGGACTAGATCAATTTTCTTACCAACATTAAAAAAAAGCACTTATATAGAGATCTGAAGTTTTTTTTGTTTTTTTTTTCGGTATGCGGGCCTCTCACTGTTGTGGCCTCTCCCGTTGCGGAGCACAGGCTCTGGACGCGCAGGCTCAGCGGCCATGGCTCACGGGCCCAGCTGTTCCGCGGCATGTGGGATCTTCCCGGACCTGGGCACGAACCCGTGTCCCTTGCATCAGCAGGCAGACTCTCTACCACTGCGCCACCAGGGAAGCCCTAGATATATGAAGTTTAATCACAGTTACATTTTTTTTTTTTAATGCTTCTGTTAGTAGATGCCTGAGGAAGCATACTGTTGTGCATGGAAAGGGAATTGCTTTTATCAAGTGTCTTCTTTGTATGTTGTTTTGAAGAAATGCAATTAAATCATACCACAGAACTGACTGACAGCAAACCCAGGTATAACTAATACCTGAAGCCTCTAAATCTCACTGATCACCAATTGCCAAGATTTTGGACATTCAACATGAAAAGGGGGTTCCTTAGACGGTGTATTAGTTTCCTAAAGATGCTGTAACAAAGTGCCACAGACTGGGTGACTTAAGACAACAGAAATTTTGCTTTAGCAGTTCTGGAGGCTAAAAGTCCAAAATCAAGGTGTCTGCTGGGTGGCACTCTCTCTCAAGTCTTTAGGGAAGGATCCTTTCTTGCCTCCTCCAGTTACTGGTTCTCCAAAGCGTTCCTTGGCTTGTAGCAACGTAACTCCAACCTTTGCCTTCATCTTTACACGATGTTCTCCTTGTGTTTCTCTGTCTTCAGAAACCCTTGTGAATCCTTATGAGTTTTGAGTAGAGTCTTAGAGCATAGAATGTCCCAGATCATCAAATTAGTCTAATTTATTGACTAGATATTCAACTCAAATAATGGGAACTCTAGACCTAGCTTTCCTGATTTTCTCACACTATTTCCTGACTAAAGATGTTTTGTTTGGCTTACTATTATAAATATTATTATAATTTTATCAGAGTAGAACATTACTCTACCCACACACATCTTTTTCCTCAACATACTTTCATTGGATGCTGACTATTCATAATTATTCATAGTGATAGTCCTCTCTCTTTTTTTTTTGCACTTTTGCTAAATTAAAATATACATGCATGAAGGACAAATGCACATAGATAATACAAGAAAAAATATTAGTGTGACAAGAATTGAATGTTTTATTTTTAAAGAAGGTGATGTACAAATGATTGCTTTAACCTTACATCTAACTAGTACCCTAAGAGATTGAGGTTGACTAACTTATGCACTCATATTTACAGGAATAAATTAATGGGTAAATAGATGGATCAATGGGTAGATGAGTGAATGGTTGGATGAATCACAAATTTATAGATTTATGAAGTCTTTGCAAATCAAATAGGTATTGATATTCTAAATAGCACATTAGAGGCTCATACTTTAACAGATTTCTTCAGTACAAGGATTTTATAAGAATTTTAAATTGATTTTCTAGTATTTGCTATATCTAGATGAAGTTTACATATGTAACCATATTTCATCTAGAAAACTTTTATTTTGATGACAATAGGGCCATAATTTTCATTTATTTTCTTGTACTACCTGTGTACTTCCTGAGGGTATAAAAGACATATAGAAACATTCATAAAAACTTATCAATTCTGGGAATTTATTAATAATACATTAATATATCTAAGCCCTGGTTATACTGCCAGTGTGCTTTGGAGGATTTAGAATTCCTCTGGGTAATTTGTTTTGCTAAAAATGTATTGCTTAAGAATTCAGGCCACTAATGTATTGAAATTTTCCTCAACACATTTTAAAAACAAATTCTCTACAGACACTTAAATTGTGAAAAATCTCAAAGTAGAGCCATTAAAATACTTTCAGAATTCATTAGGGTAGTTCCTCATTTCACATCCTTTATAATTATTTTGAATTGTGAATCAGAATAACAGTCATTGAATAAATACTGGATTCCCATGTGTACACAGGACCATTTCATTCAGGTTGGAGACTTTGATATTTGCACCCAAGGAACTTATTCTCTAATGAAATGTGCAGGGCTACCCTAGAAAATGCTAGTAGAGGGGAATGTAATTAAGTGATAAGACCTATATAAATATATTTTAAAGTATCAAAACAGAGGAATCTAAAGGGTTTCAAGGAGTTGATGGGACTTTTACTGACTCCTGAAAGTGAGAAAACATTAGGCAAGGTATAAAAATAATAAGAAATAAAGTCTCAAAAGCAAAAATAAATAATGAAATGTCCTCATCTGTGTAGGCTTAGGGTAATGTAGAAATCTATTTTGTCAAAGGGAATGATGTGTTTGGGAAGTTAATGAAAAATAAATTGGGGTGGCTTTATGGGGAGTTCTGAAAATGAGACAAGTTTCTGGAGTATTAAGATGCATTGGCTTATGAAATGACCAGACTTTAGAATATGTAATATTCTAAGTACAAATAATATATGAAAATTATATTAACCATATCAATAGTACTGTATTAAGTATTAATGAATACTGATTTATTGTATCAATATTAATTAATATAATAATATTAATATATTGTAATAGTATAATAAACTAAAAAATATAAATTAAAAAAACCCCACAAGATCATAGGTACAGAGAAGAGATTGATGGTTGCCAGAGGTGGAGGGTAGGGAGATGGGAGAAATGGGTGAGCTGTTTATTTTAAAAATTTAAATAAATTGAATATATATATATATACATATATATTCAATTTATTGAATTCAATTTATTTATTCAATTTATTTCTTTTTCTTTTCTTCAATTTATTTCAATTCAATTAATTTATTCAATTTATTATATATATATATATATATATATATATATATATATATATAAAACTTTATTTCTCTGTAACTATAAATTCAAACTTTACCGAAAATTTATTTCTCCCCTATGGTTGAAGTCCACACATATTTTGGAAGGTAATCTGCTTTAGTCAAAGTTACTGATTTAAATGTTAATCACATCTAAAATATGCCTTCCAAACAACACCTAGGTTGGTGTTTGACCAAACATCTGGGCACTGTAGCCTAGCCAAGTTGGCACATAAAATGAACCATCACAGCTGCTCTTTGTTACCTTATGTGCTCCTACAGGTTACCAATTCTATTTTATCTATGAGTCTTATCTGTAACAATACTACTATACCTGGCAAATGAAAAGCATATAATACTGATATAAAAATCACTGATTCTGAGGCTGGGAAAGTGGACTTTATCCAAATAGTTGGGGATCAAACAGACTGAGGTCCGCCTTGGCCAAAAAAGGAAATTCTGCCTCCAGACTGCCTTCGAGTTTGAGCTTCAGCTCAGGTCAACTTTTTCTTAGGTCTTCAGCCTACAGGCCTGCTCTGCAAACTTCAGTCTTGCCAAGCCCACCATCATGTGGGCCAAATGCTTAAACTAAGTCTCTCTCTACGTGTATATACATACACATTCTATTGGTTCAGTTTCTATGGAGAACCCTGAGTAGTACAGTGGCCAATGTTAATTATCATGTTATAACAACACATTTTATATGCAATACTAGCAAGTGCTAACAAAACAGTAGACAGTTTTCATGGTAAGAGCACCTATAGAGTAGACAAAATAAATTAAATTGCAGATAATTCACAGGTTAAAAAAAAAAGAAAACCTTAAGGATTTGATATTTAATTTCAGGTATGCTGACATGTTGCCCACTATTGTGAAGACTACTTGGCCAGAATTAACTTAGTATGAATACTGTCTCCCTAATTTAGCTCTGAAATGGCTTCACATTAAGTAACCAAAAACTCTGTACACCAAGGATTCATAATCTGTAAACTTGTATAATATCAATTACCTTCTGTTGACCATGCTTTCTTGGTGTAGGGTTCCTAGAAGTTTATTTTCATTAAGCCCTGTAAGAATCATTTTGCAAGGGAGGGTAGAATTAGGATCTTTTGCTCAGAAAAGGCCAAGAAGCATGAAATGGTTAATTATACCCAATTCTGTGCTATGACTTGCTCAACTATGGTGTGATCGTGAGATTTCCTCTGAGCTAGCAGAGAACATGTATCAGTGATATCAATTTTTATTGATGCTGCTTTGTTTAGAAGGGTGGTGTATTCAATAATTTATGGTCCTTTAATTGATATCTTCGTGTCTAAAATTGCCACCACTTACAAGTGAGCTCTTAAAATCCATTGATCTACTTTAATGCAGAATATGCCTTCCTGTTCTGATTTACAGTAAAGCAATGGATTATAAGAGCTCACTTGTAAGCGAGGGTGGTCACCTATATGTAAGCAGACTGCACCGAACCTGTTAACTATGAGCAGGTTTGGAATTCTGGAATTTGAGTACCTGTCAGTTGTGTTTTAATTATCTGTTTGGAAGCAAGGAATACCACCACCTGGCACAGTGCATAGTTAATGAGATGCAGTTAATAAATATTAAAATTTATTAAGTATTAAAAGAATCAATTCATGACAAATGGTAAACTGGGGTATAGAACTTTGGTTCTGAAAAATACACAAGTAAGACTTCCTATATTTAAGGGACTTCAAGAAATAATTGCAAATTTTGGTATCCAGAAAGTTAATGACTTACCTAATATAAACTTACAGCTCCAGAAAAGAAGTAATTAAGGCTGTCTAAGAATCTAAAAATGTATAAGCCATTGAGCCCACCAAAATGGACAGAGAACTACCCTAGACCAGACATTAAGGATTCTCAATTGTGCTTAGTTAGGCAAAGTAACTGATTGGGGAAGCCAAGTATGAAGTGAGTTTGGACAGATCTATGCAGCAGGAAGAATTATAGTGTACACACACACACACACAAAAGGCTGAGTCATCACAAGAAATTTTTTTAAATATATCGAAAGGAAAATATATAGCATCCATGAAAAAGAAAACATGGGAAAAACAAGGGAAAATGTGAGTCTTAATTAAGCAATGTGCACATGAGTCTATACACATAGACAAACCCATGTAGAATTTAGATTTTGGCTTTGTTTATTATGAACACTTGACACTCATCTTAATTCATTCTGGTTTAGGAAACTGATCCCCCATGAGAAAATTGCTTTGTAATCTGTATTTTTTAAATAAGCTAGACTGTGGTGTCTCATTGCTTAAAATAATCTTGGTACTATTCCAATTCTTGTGTGTGTGTATGGGGAGGGGTGGGAAATACAGTGTTTCTCCATTTCAATATTTTCCTTTACAATTTTTATCAAAATTTTGGCTCTCCTAATTTATCTGATAGTGAGAGATGATCAAAGTCCAACATAAATGAATAAACAAATTGTAATTATTTCCCCCCCAAAAGATGTTGAAGTCCTAACCTTTATACCTATGAATGTGACTTTACTGGAAATATGGTCTTTGCAGATGCTCAAGTTCAGATAAGGTCATTAGGAGAACCTCCTTATAATATGTATTAAGGGGGAATTAGGGCACAGAGACAGACACCCATTGAGGGAATGTGAAGTGGAGACACAGAATGCTATCCACAAGCCAATGAATGCCTGAGGCAATCTAAAGCTAGGAGAGACTCATGGAAAAGATCCCTGAGAAGAAGTCAACCCTGATTTTGGATTTCTAGCTTTCCGAACTGTGAGATGATAACACTTCTGATGCTTAAATCACCCAATTTGTGGTACTTTGTTATGTCAGCTCCAGGAAATGAGAACAAGGTATACTTTAAACATGTTTATATGTATGTACAAATTGCTATGAAATAAAATATTTTGATCTATAATTTAAAAGCTGTTAAATTATAGTTGCAGAGCTAACCTCAACTTTTGTCAAACTTCCATACATATTAGCAAATGCTGTTAATGTGGCTTATAAAAGGGATGTCAAGAATTCTAGAGGAAATATTTTCCTATTTAGGAGAAAAACTGGAAGATTCAGTTCAGTGTTATGTGAAAGTTTGGAGTCTATTTAAGTTTATGTAATCTGCTTATAACATTCTATTTTTGAGCAAGTCTCCAGATAAAGACTTTTTTTAAAAAAACAAGCATTGTGCTAACATATCTTCATCTGTTGTTTTTACTGAGTTCCTTCCTCAGCTCTTACATAATATAGCTCTGCTTATGAACCTCTGTTTTCCTCAGTAGTTATTTCTGGAAACGTGGTCAATTTGGCTTTGTATATAGCGAGTCAAACTTTTTGTTCATTATTTACTATTTATGACTCACTGTCCCTCCTGGCATGGAAATATCTTTTACCTTTATGTGTGTTCTTTCAAAATATTATTTAACGTTTCATTTTTTAGCAATGAAAATAATTTTCATTTTTGAAGTATTGTTTTCCCCTTATCAAGAAATGCCACACATCATCTTTCTTCAGCAAAAGTTTTTTTTTTGGTTTTTTTTTGTGTGTTTTTTTTGCGGTACACGGGCCTCCCACTGTTGCGGCCTCTCCCGCTGCGGAGCACAGGCTCCGGATGTGCAGGCTCAGAGCCATGGCTCATGGGCCCAGCCGCTCCGTGGCACGTGGGATCCTCCGGGACTAGGGCAAGAACACCCGTCCCCTGCATCGGCAGGCTGACTGTCAACCACTGCGCCACCAGGGAAGCCCCCAGCAAAAGTTTTAATTAATATATTTCTGAAAGTGTGTGGTACTTCCATTATACTAGTTTTTGCTTTGAATTTTTACTTAAGTTTATGTTTTATTCCCTCTGGATGTTTTCCATGAAAGCACTGGCAAGTGTTTGGTAGTTTGTTATTTGGTGCTTTGGCAGCAACCAAAAGAGTAAAAGATAAACAGGTGTGGTGGGCTGAATAGTGGTCCCCAAAGTGATGCACGTATTAATCCCTGGAATTTGTGGATGTTACCTTATATGACAAAAGTGAGTTTGCAGATACCATTAAGTTAAAGATTTTAAGGTGGAGAGATTATCCTAGATTATCTAGGCAGGCTCTAATGCACTCACAGTATCCTTATGAAAGGCAGACAGAGGCAGATCTGACTACACGGAAGAGGAGAGGGTGAGTGACAATGCTGCTTCTAGCTGTGAACCTAGAAAGAAGAGCTGTAGACCAGGGAATGCAAGGAATGCAGCTCTAGCAACTGGAAAAGACAAAGAAAGAGATTCTACTCTAAAGCTTCTGAGGAAGCCTGGCTGTGCCACCACTTTGGTTTTGGCCTATTGAAACCATTTCTCCCCTCTGGCCTGCAGAACTGTAAGAGAATAGATGCATGTTTATTTGAACCACTGATCTGTGTGTGGTTTTTTTTGTTTTGTTTTTTTGCGGTACGCAGGCCTCTCACTGTTGTGGCCTCTCCCATTGCGGAGCAGAGGCTCCGGACACGCAGGCTCAGCGGCCATGGCTCACGGGCCCAGCCGCTCTGTGGCATGTGGGATCTTCCCGGACCGGGGCACGAACCCATGTCCCCTGCATCGGCAGGCGGACTCTCAACCACTGCGCCACCAGTTGTTTTAAACCACAAGTATGGTGTAATTTGTTACATACCATAGACAGCTGATAAAGCAAAGCTCCTCTTGGGAGGTGACCTTATGAAGAAGAGGGGGGCTCTATGAACATCAGACCATTTGTGCCCATTTGCTGTGTGGGCTGATTTGCATTAGGAAAAGGGATGTGGAAGGAGATGAGGCTGTGAATTGAAGGGTAGGGGTGAGGAAGGGAGAGCTGGGAGAACAAGAATGGAATGGTGGGCATATGACTGCTTGGACTTTGTAGTAACAACCATTCCCTTACCTTCCCTCCTCTGAATCACCTATGAAAACATTTTATTAGCTTCTGTGGAAGTTCTTTGTAAATCACAGATTTAAGTGGCCCAGGGAGTATCACTTAGATACTCAACTGACAAAATGAAACGGCATAGAAAAGAAGCTTATTATATCCCCTTGGTCTGGGAAATGAGCTCAGTTTAAGTCCAATAAATATCACATTGAAAAAGACTCCCTCAATCATCATAAGGAATCTGGACTTTTGGTACTTCAGAAGACTGACCATTGCTGCTAAATCTTTATTATGATGGAGGGTTCCATCCACGGCAATGATGAAGCCCTGCCTGTAACTGGATTTATAGGCAGCAAGCATCACTGATGGGGTCTGGAGCCAAAGAATCTGGAAAGTCTGTTCATGATCTCAAATGTGTCAGATATCAAGACTGCAAGTGATAAATGGATGAGATTTTTAAAGGACCATGGAAGTCTTATGTCATCAAGGTAGAGTTATAGCACGTTACTAGGACTTAATCTGAAGTAGTTAACCCCTCTTTCCAAACTTACAAGTAAGTCTTAGGGCCTAGTGGACTTTCAGTTGTTGTCTAAAGTCACAAGGGCTCCTTTCTTAAAAGTTGCTTGCCAAGGGGAGGGACACGCTGTGCTTTTCCATCAACTCCATTCGCTAGTCAGATGATTGTCAGTGCTAGAAATACCTCTGTGAGGTTAGAAAAATAAAAGTACTTGACTCTTCAGAGATTCTGATGAAGTATGACCAGGCTGAGTTTTCCACATTGCTAATTAGGAATTATTCCCACACACAGAAGGAGATTTCAGCAGAATGTGTTTCGCAGTCATCAAACTATGTTCTTTTTCATGCCTTATCAAACCCTTCCCAACTGAAGCTCTCTGTCTTGTAGGCAGCAGCCCTAACACAAACAGCCCACACTGGCAAGTAACTCTGGTTTCAAGAGGAAGAACACACAAAATCTGTAGTCAGTTCATTGGTAATTGTGTGTTGGCTCCTAGATGATCATTTTTTAAAAAAATAAAATTAGTGACTTTTATAAAATAATCACCCAAAGCTTTTATTTAACACATTAATTAGTGAAGGAACCAATAAGATGATAAGATGTTACAATCAGGAATTGTTACAAAGGGATACCTGAATAGCAAACATATATATATATAAGCAAATTAGGAATGATAAATGAATTTGCCAAGAGATATAAAATGTTTAAACTCTATAGGGCTATAAAATAGAGCATTTGTATTTATATATTTATAAATTTTTATTGAAATATAGTTGATTGACAATGTTGTGTTACTTTCAGGTGTATAGTGAAGTGATTGAGGTTTTTATATATATATATATAGAATATATATACATATTTTAGATTCTTTTCCATTATAGGCTATTAAAGATATTGAATACAGTTCCCTGTGCTATACAGTAGGTCCCTGTTGTTTATCTATTTTATATATAGTAGTGTGTATCTGTTCATCCCAAACTCTTAACTTATCCCTCCCCTCCCTTTCCCCTTTGGTAACCATAAGTTTATTTTCTATGTTTATGAGTCTATTTCTGTTTTGTGAATAAGTTCATTTGTATCATTTTTTAGATTCCACATATAAGCAATATCATATGATGTTTGTTTTCCTCTTTCTGACTTACTTCACTTAGTATGATAATCTCTAGGTCCATCCATGTTGCTGCAAATGGCATTATTTCATTCTTTTTTATGGCCGAGTAATATCCCATTGTGTTTATATGCCACATTTTTTTATCCATTCTTCTGTCGATGGACACTTAGGTTGCTTCCATGTCTTGGCTATTGTAAACAGTACTTTACGAATATTGGGGTGCAAGTATATATTTTTTCTTTTATTTTTTAAAATACATTTTTATTGGAGAATAATTACTTCATAATACTGTGTTAGTTTCTGTTGTACAACAAAGTGAATCAGTCATATGCATACATATGTCCCCATATCTCCTCCCTCTTGAATCTCACTCCCACCCTCTCTATCCCACGTCTCTGGGTCATCGCAAAGCACCAAGCTGATCTCCCTGTTCTGTTCTGCTGCTTCCCACTAGCTAACTATTTTACATTCGGTAGTGTATATATGTCAATGCTACTCTCACTTTGCCTCAGCTTCCCCCTCCCCCGCCGTGTCCTCAAATCCGTTCTCTATGTCTATGTCTTTATTCCTGCCCTGCCACTATCTTCATCAGTACCATTTTTTTTAGATTCCATATATATGTGTGCGCATACGGTATTTGTTTTTCTGACTTACTTCACTCTGTATGACAGACTCTAGGTCCAACCACCTCACTACAAATAACTCAATTTAATTCCTTTTTATGGCTGAGTAATATTCCATTGTATATATGTGCCACATCTTCTTTATCCATTCATCTGTCGATGGACATTTAGGTTGCTTCCATGTCCTGGCTATTGGAAATAGTGCTGCAATGAACATTGTGGTAAATGTCTCTTTTGTGATTATGGTTTTCTCAGGGTATATGCCCAGTAGTGGGATTGCTGGATCATATGGTAGTTCTATTTTTAGTTTTTTAAGGAACCTCCATACTGTTCTCCATAGTGGTGGCATCAATTTACATTCCCACCAAAAGTGCAGCACACCCTTTCCAGCGTTTATTGTTTCTAGATATTTTGATAATGGCCATTCTGACCAGTGTGAAGTGATACCTCATGTAATTCTGATTTGCATTTCTTGAATAATTAGTAATGTTGAGCATCTTTTCATGTGCCTCTTGGACATCTGTATGTCTTCTTTGGTGAAATGTCTATTTAGGTCTTCTGACCATTTTTTAATTGAATTGTTTGTTTTTTTGATATTGAGCTCCATGAGCTGTTTGTATATTTTAGAGATTAATCCTTTGTCTGTTGTTTCATTTGCAAATATTTTCTCCCAAAATGAGGGTTGTCTTTTTGTCTCGTTTATGGTTTCCTTTACTGTGCAAAAGCTTTGAAGTTTAATTAGGTCCCATTTGTTTATTTTTATTTCCATTACTCTAGGAGGTGGGTCCTAAAAGATCTTGCTGTTGTTTATGTAAAAGTGTGTTTTCCTCTAAGAGTTTTATAGTGTCTGGCCTTATATTTAGGTCTTTAATCCATTTGGAGTTTATTTTTGTGTATGGTGTTAGGTAGTGTTCTAATTTCATTTTTTACATGTAACTGTCCAGTTTTCCCAGCACCACTTATTGAAGAGGCTGTCTTTTCTCCATTGTATGTTCTTGCCTCCTTTCTCATAAATTAGGTGACCATATGTGCATGCGTTTATCTTTGGGCTTTCTATTCTGTTCCATTTATCTATATTTCTATTTTTGTGCCAGTACCATACTGTCTTGATTACTGTAGCTTTGAAGTATAGTCTGAAGTCAGGGAGCCTGATTCCTCCAGCTCTGTTTTTCTTTTTCAAGACAGCTTTGGCTATTCGGGGTCTTTTGTGTTTCCATATGAATTGTAAATTTTTTTGCTCTAGTTCTGTGAAAAATTGCCTTTGGTAGTTTGATAGGGATTACATTAAATCTGTAGATTGCTTTGGGTAGTATAGTCATTTTCACAATATTGATTCTTCCAATCCAAGAATATGATATATTTCTCCATCTGTTTATGTCAACTTTGATTTCTTTCATCAGTGTTTTATAGTTTTCTGAGTACAAGTCTTTTGCTTCCTTAGGTAGATTTATTCCTAGGTTTTTTATTCTTTTTGTTGCAGTGGTAAATGGGAGTGTTTCCTTAATTTCTCTTTCTGAGTTTTCATTGTTAGTGTATAGGAATGCCAGAGATTTCTGTGCTTTCATTTTGTATCTTGCAACCTTACCAAATTCATTGATTAGTTCTAGTAGTTTTCTGGTAGCATCCTTAGGATTTTCTATGTATAATATCATGTCATCTGCAAACAGTAACCATTTTATTCTTCCTTTTCAGTTTTTATTTCTTTTATTTCTTTTTCTTCTCTTCTTGCCATGACTAGGACTTCCAAAACTATGTTGAATAAGAGTGGCCAGAGTGGATATCCTTGTCTTCTTCCTGATCTTAGTGGAAATGGTTTCAGTTTTTCACCATTGAGAACCATGTTGGCTGTGGTTTTGTTATATAGGCCTTTATTATGTTGAGTTAGTTTCCCTCTATACTGATTTTCTGGAGAGTTTTTATCACAGATTTATAAATCTGTGTTGAATTTTGTCAAAAGCTTTTTCTGCATCTATTGAGATGATCATATGGTTTTTATTCCTTAATTTGTCGATATGGTGTATCACACTGATTGATTTGCATATATTGAAGAATCCTTGCATTCCTGGGATAAATCCCACTTGATCATGGTGTATGATCTTTTAATATGTTGTTGGATTGTGTTTGCTAGCATTTTGTTCAGAGTTTTTGCATCTCTGTTCATCAGTGATATTGGTCTATAATTTTCTTTTCTTGTGATATCTTTGTCTGGTTTGGTATCAGGGTGATGGTGCTTCTAGAAGGAATTTAAGACTGTTCCTCTCTTTGCAATTTTTTGGAAGAGATTGAGAAGGATAGGTTTTAGCTCTTCTCTAAATATTTGGTAGAATTCAAGTGTGAAGCCATCTGGTCCTGGACTTTTGTTTGTTGTAAGATTTTTAATTACAGTTTCAACTTCGTTACTTGTGGTAGGTCTTTTTATATTATCTAATTCTTCCTGGTTCAGTCTTGGAAAATTGTACCTTTCCAAGAATTTGTCCATTTCTTCGTGGTTGTCCGTTTTACTGGCATATATTTGTTTGTAGCAGTCGCTTATAATCCTTTGTATTTCTGTTGTGTCAGTTGTGATTTCTCAATTTTCATTTGTAATTTTATTGTTTTGATCCTCTCCCTTTATTTCTTGATGAGTCTGGCTAAAGGTTTAGCAATTTTGTTTATCTTCTCAACGAACCAGCTTTTAGTTTTATTGATCTTTGCTATTGTTTTCTTCGTTTCTATTTCATTTATTTCTGCCCTGATCTTTATGATTTATTTCCTTCTGCTGACTTTGGGTTTTCTTTGTTCTTCTTTCTCTAGTTGCTTTAGGTATAGGGTTAGATTGTTTATTTGAGATTTTTCTTGTTTCTTGAGGTGAGATTGAATTGCTATAATCTTCCCTCTTAGAGCTGCTTTTGCTGCATCCCATAGGTTTGGGTCGTTATGTTTTTGTTGTCATTTGTTTCTATGTATTTTTTTATTTCTTCTTTGATTTCTTCAGTGATCTCTTGTTTATTTAGTAGCACACTGTTTAACCTCCATGTGTTTGTGATTTTTTTTTTCCCCTGTAATTGATTTCTAATCTCATAGCGTTGTGGTCGGAAAAGATGCTTGGTATGATTTCAGTTTTCTTAAATTTATCGAGGCTTGATTTGTGACCCAAGATGTGATCAATCCTGGAGAATGTTCCATGTGCAATTGAGAAGAAAGTGTATTCTGACACTTTCGGGTGGAATGTTCTATAAATAACAATTAAATCTATCTGGTGTTTTGTGTCACTTAAAGCTTGTGTTTCCTTATTTATTTTCTGTTTGGATGATCTGTCCATTGGTGTAACTGGGGTGTTAAAGTCCCCTACTATTATTGTGTTACTGTTGATTTCCCCTTTCATGGTTGTTAGCATTTGCCTTATGTACTGAGGTGCCTCTATGTTGGGTGCATAAACATTTATAATTGTTATATCTTCTTCTTGGATTGATCCCTTGATTATTATGTAGTGTCCTTCCTTATCTCTTGTAACAGTCTTTATTTTAAAGTCTGTTTTATCTGATACTAGTATTGCTACTCCAGCTTTCTTTTGAGTTCCATTTGCATAGAATATCTTTTTCCATCTCTTCACTTTCAGTCTGTATGTGTCACTGGGTCTGAAATGGGTCTCTGGTAGACAGCATATATATGGGTCTTGTTTTTGTATTCATTCAGCCAGTCTATGTCTTTTGGTTGGGGCATTTAATCCACTTATATTTAAGGTAGTTATCAACATATATGTTCCTATTACCATTTTCTTAACTTTTTGGGTTTGTTTTTCTGGGTCTTTTTGTTCTCTTGTGTTACCCACTTAGAGAAGTTCCTTTAGCATTTATTGTAAAGCTGGTTTGGTGGTGCTGAATTCTCTTAGCTTTTGCTTGTCTGAAAAGCTTTTGATTTCTCCATCAAATCTGAATGAGATCTTTGCCGGGTAGAGGAATCTTGATTGTAGGTTTTTCTCTTTCATCATTTTAAATATGTCCTGCCACTCCATTCTGGCCTGCAGAGTTTCTGCTGAAAAATCAGCTGATAACCTTATGCAGATTCCTTTGTATGCTATTTGTTGTTCTTCCCTTGCTGCTTTTAATATTTTTTCTTTGAATTTAATTTTTATTAGTTTGATTAATATGTGTCTTGGTGTGTTTCTCCTAGGGTTTATCCTGTATGGGACTCTCTGTTTTTTCTGGACTTGGGTGACTATTTCCTTTCCCATGTTAGGAAAGTTTTCCACTATAGTCTCTTCAAATATTTTCTCAGACCCTTTCTTTTTCTCTTCTTCTTCTGGGACCCGTATAATTTGAATGTTGGTGCATTTAGTGTTGTCCTAGAGGTCTCTGAGATTGTCTTCAGTTCTTTTCTTTCTTTTTTCTTTATTCTGCCCTTCAGCAGATATTTCCACCATTTTGTCTTCCAGCTCACTTATTCATTCTTCTGCTTCAGTTATTCTGTTATTGATTCCTTCTAGTGTATTTTTCATTTCAGTCATTGTTGTCTTCATCTCTATTTGTTTGTTCTTTAGTTCTTCTAGATCTTTGTTAAACATTACTTGTATTTTCTCAATCCATGCCTCCATTCGATTTCTGAAATTCTGGATCATCTTTATTATCATTTCTCTGAATTCTTTTTCAGGTAGATTGCCTGTTTCCTCTTCATTTATTTGGTCTTGTACATTTTTACTTTGCTCCTTCATCTGTGACATATTCTTTTGCCATCCCTTTTTTTTTTTTTCCTTTTTTTTTTTTATGAGTGGCACTGTTTTCTTGTCTTACTGGTTGTTTGGCCTGACGCTTCCAGCACTGCAGTTTGTAGGCTTTTGTGTAGAGCTGCGTCTTGGTGCTGAGGTGAGGACCTCTGGGAGACCTCACTCCGATGAATATTCTCTGGGCTCTGAGGTTCTCTGTTAGTCCAGTTGTTTGGACTTGGAGCTCCCACCGCAGGAGCTTCAGCCCAACTGCTGCCTCATTAACTGAGATCCTGCCTCTTTTCTAATTATAGTTTTCTCTGGATATATGCCCAGGATTGGATTGTTGGATCATATGGTTGTTCTATTTTTAGTTTTTTAACGGACCTCCATACTGTTCTCCATAGTGGCTGCACCAATTTTCGTTTCCAACGACAGCATTGGAGGGTTCTTTTTTTCCCACAACTTCCTAGTATTTATTATTTGTAGACTTTTTGAGGATGGCCATTCTGACTGGTGTGAAGTGATATCTCATTGCAGTTTTGACTTGCATTTCTCTAATAATTAGCAGTGTTGAGCATCTTTCCATGTGCCTTTTGCCCATCTCTATGTCTTCTTTGAAGAAATGTCTGTTTAGATCTTCTACCTGTTGTTCTGTTGTTTTTTATTATTATTATTATTATTAAACTATATGAGCTGTTTGTATATTTCAGAACTTAAGCCCTTGGTTGCATCATTTGCAAATGTTTTCTCCCATTCCATAGGTTTCCTTTACATTTTGTTTATGGTTTCCTTTGCTGTGCAGAAGCTTTTGAGTTTGATTAGGTCCCATTTGTTTATTTTTGTTTTTATTTCTATTACTCTAGGAGGTGGGTCAAAAAAGATATTGCTGCAATTTATGTCAGAGTGTTCTGCCTATGTTTTCCTCTAGGAGTTTTATAGTATCTTGTCTTACATTTAGGTCTTTTATCCATTTTAAGTTTATTTTTATGTATGGTGTTAGAGAATGTTCTAATTTCATTCTTTTACATGTAGCTGTCCAGTTTTCCCAGCACCACTTATTGAAGAGGTTGTTTTTTCTCCATTGTATATTCTTGCTTCCTTTATCATAGATTAATGACCATAAGTGCATGGGTTTATTTCTGGGCTTTCTATCTTGTTCCATAGATCCATATGTTTGTTTTTGTGCCAGTACCATACTGTTTTGATGACTGTAGCTTTGTGGTATAGTTTTAAGTCAGGGAGCTTGATTCCTCCAGCTCTGTTCTTTTCTCTCAATGTTGCTTAGGCTATTCAGGGTCTTTTGTGTTTCCATACAAATTAAAAAAAAAAATTTGCTCTAGTTCTGTGAAAAATGCCATTAGTAATTTGATAAGAGTTGCAGTGAATCTATAGATTGTCTTGGGTAGTATGGTCATTTGAAATAACCTTTTTATATGGGTAGAAACAGTTGTATCTCTGCCTGACACTTGCATTTCTATTGAAAAAAAAAAAAACACTTGGAATGTCCTCATTGTTCTATAAATTACAGATTTATTGTCAAAGAAAATAAAATTGCAAATCCTATAGTGTTAGGTAAGTACAAAAACCCCAGCAAGCCCAACATACTGTTGAATGGACCCCCAAGCAACTTTTGCACATTTTAGAGACTTTTCACGTTTTCTCCTGACATGTCTCTATTACATACCAATTGTGTGAACATGGTTAAGCCATTTCAACTCTTTGCAAGCATAAGAAGAAAATAATTTCTTGTACCATAAGAAGGAAATAATTTCCAGATTATTTTTTTACTATATTCCCACAGGATTCCACAGGAGTATAAAGTAGAAAAATTAATGTGTATAAAATAATTTTGGGTATAAAAATCACTTTATGAAATTCTTTAGGTAAATTAAGTGCTTGTAAACATGCTATATTTCTCAAGTAACACTATTTTTCCATATCCAAAAAACAACTTGAGCCACCTTTCCATGTTAAGAGAGTAAATCCTAAGATTTCTCAACACAAAGAAAGCATTCTTTTTTTTCTTTTTTTGTATCTATATGAAATGATGGATGTTCAGTAAACTTATTGTGGTAATCATTTCATGATGTATGTATCAGATAACTAAGCTGTACACCTTATACAGTACAGTCCACCTTTCCATACCTCAAGTCCAATTTCCAAAAATTCCCTTTTAATACTAAAGAGCCGATTAGTGTAATTTTTGGAAACTATCATATCACCCTAGCATAAAATTTGCAGGTAACTTTTAAAAACTAGAATTGTTTTTATTTTAACAAATATGTGTTATAATTTATACTTTAGATATGTATATGTTATATATATTTAACAAATATATATTATAATTTAAATTTAGATTAATTTATATTGCATGCTAATTACCATAGATTAATATTGAAATGTTCTCTAAAGATTTTAGTTTCTAGAAACTACAATCTACCTTTAACTCATGCACTTAACAAATACATTAAAGATTAATCATATACCAGATAATGTTCTAGATAGTAAATAAAAATATGCTTGATCTCATAAAGGAGACAGTTTAGAAAAGGGAGCATACAAAACCAAGTAATCAGTTAAGTAAACTATTTATACACTGTGGTATTTATAAAATAGTATTTTAAGAAAGAGTTTATGAAGGGAACTATTCCAGAAAAGGTAGTCAGGAAAAACATCTCTGAATAATCAACATTTAAAATGAAAAGTTTAATAAAAAATAAAACCATTTAAAGAGTAGGATGAAACACTTTTCTTGGAGTGAGAACACAAAATGCAAACCATTTTGAAGTAGGAAAGAGCTTGATATATTTGAGTGTTTGAAAAAAAAATCAAGTGACAGAAATTTAGTTGTTAAGAGAGATGAGCGAAAGCAGATGAAGTCACAGGAGTAGATATGGACAAAAACAGGCAAAGCCTGGAAGATCTTAGGAAGGAATTTGTATTTTATACTACATTCAATGAAAAACCATTGAAGACCTTTTCTTTTTTTTTTCCAGTTATATTGAGATATAACTGACACATAGCACTGTATAAGTTTAAGCTGTACAGTTTAATTATTTGGCTTTTATACATCATGAAATGATTATCACAGTAGGTCTTGTGAACATCCATCATGTCATATAAATACAGAAAAAAAAGAAAATATATTTTTCCCTGGGATGATAAATCTTAGGATTTACTCTCATAACGACTTTCATATAAAACATACAGCAGCTTTATTATATTTATCATGCTGTACATTACATCCCTACTACTTATTTATCTGATAACTGGAAGTTTGTACCTTTTGGCTGCCTTTACTAATTCCCCCTCACCCCACGCCCTGACTTTGGTAACCACAAATCTGGTCTCTTTTGCTATGAGTTTGTTTGTTTTTGAAATATAATTGACCGACAACACTACGTTAGTTCCTGTTACACAACATAGTGGTTTGATATTTCTATACACTTCAAAATGATCACCATGATAAGTCTAGTTACTGTCTGTCAACATAAGAAGATATTACATGATTATTGACTATATTCCCCACACTGTGCTTTTCATATCCAGGACGTTTTTATTTTGCAACTGGAGGTTTGTACCTCTTAATCCCCATCAACTATTTCTCTCCTATCCCTGCTCTCTCTACCACTGGCAGCCACCTGTTTCCTGTCTGTATCTATGACTCTGTTTTTGTTTAGTTATGTTTGTTTATTTAACATTTTAGATTTCACATATAAGTGAAATTGTACAGTATTTGTCGTTTTTTGTCTGACTTATTTCACTTAGCATAATACTCTCTATTCCATCCATGTCACAAATGGCAAGATTTTTTTATGACTGAGTAATAGTCCATTGTGTGTGTGTGTGTGTGTGTGTGTGTGTGTGTGTGTGTGTGTCTCTGTTTATACCACATCTTCTTTACCCATTTTTGTATTGATGAGCATTTAGGTTGCTTCTGTATCTTGGCTAATGTAAACATGATGCAATGAACATAGGAGTACATATATATTTTCCAATCAGTTTTATTTTTCTTCAGATAAATACCCAGGGGAGGAATTGCTAGATGATGTGATAGTTCTATATTTAATTTTTTGAGGAATCTTCATACTGTTTTCCATAGTGGCCATACCAACTTGTATTCCCACCAACAGTGCACGAGGATTCCCTTTTCTCCATGTCCTCAGCAACACTTGCTATTTGTTGTCTTTTCTTTTTTCCTTGAAAATTAAGTTTATTTTTTTTAACATCTTTATTGGAGTATAATTTCTTTACAATGGTGTGTTAGTTTCTGCTTTGCTATCTTTTTGATGATAACCATCCTAACAGTTGTGAGGTGATATCTCATTGTGGTTTTGATTTCCATTTCCCTGATATGTTGAGCATCTTTCATGTGCCTTTTGGTCCTCTTTTATGTGTTCTTTGGAAAAAATGTTTATTCAGATCCTCTGCCTATTTTTAATTTTGGTTGCTTGTTTTCTGATGTTGACTTGCATATGTTCTTTGTATATTTTGTATATTTACTCCTAAATGGTTATATTGTTTGCCAATATCTTCTCTCATTCAGTAGGCAGTCTTTTTGTTTCATTGATAGTTTCCTTTGCTGTGCAGATTTTCAGTTTGATGTAATCCCATTTGTTTTTGTTTTTTTTTTAATTGATTTATTTTCTTCATTTTTTGGCCATATTGGGTCTTAGTTGCGGCACACGGGATCTTTGTTGAGGCATGCTGGATCTTTCACTGTGATGCATGGGCTTCTCTCTAGTTGTGGCATGCAAACTCAGTAGTTGTGGCATGTGGGCTTAGTTGCCCCATGGCATGTGGGATCGTAGTTCCCCGACCCGTGTCCCCTGCATTGAAAGGTGGATCCTTTACCACTGGGCCACCAGGGAAGTCCTGTCCCATTTGTTTATTTTTGCTGTTGTTTCTCTTGTTGAGGAGACGTATCTGAAAAAATATCATTAAGACTGATGTCAGAGCATACTGCCTATGTTTTCTTCTAGAAGCTTTATGGTTTTGTGTTTTACATTTAAGTCTTTAGTCTATTTTGAATTTAATTTTGTATATGGTGTGAGAAAGTATTCCAGTTTGATTCTTTTGCTTTTAGCTATACAGTTTTCCCAATACCATTAATTGAATAAGCTATCTTTTCCCCATTGTCTATTCTTGTCTACTTTGTTGTAGATTAATTTCCCACATAAGTGTGGGTTCATTTCTGGAATCTCTATTCTATTTCATTGATCTATGTGTCTGTTTTTGGAATAACTCTAACTGAAGAGGTAAAAGGTCTGTACTCAGAAAACTATAAGACACTGATGAAAGAAATTGAAAATGGCACAAACAGATGGAAAGATATATTATGATCATGAATTGGAAGAATTGATATTGTTAAAATGACCATATTACCCAATGCAATCTACAGATTTAATGCAATTCCTACCAAAATACCAATGTATTCACAGAACTAGAACAAATAATTCTAAAATTTGTATGGAAATGCAAAAGACCCTGCATAGCCAAAACAGTCTTGAGAAAAAAGAGCAAAGCTGGAGGTATCACGCTCCCTGATTTCAAACTATACTACAAAGCTACAGTAATCAAAACAGTATGGTACTGGCACACAAAACATTGAAGAATTTTAAGCAGTGGTGTAACTTAAAAAAAAAAAAGACATTCTATGGAATGTGGAAGATATTTAAATGTGGTAAAAATAAGGAAATAAGGTATCTGAATTATACATTTGGGAGGTATTGACTCAAGGTTGGTTCAACAATGTAGACAGAAAAGAGCAGAGCATCTGGAACAACTATTGGAGTGCTCATTTTTTTAAAGATTGATAATAATGGAGTGTATTTGAATGCTAAGGGAAATATTTAAAAAGAGAAAACTGGTAGAAGATGTAGGAGAGAGTGGGGATTCCCAAAAGAAGATGTATTTTTTCAATTTTCATTATGAAAAATTTTATACACAAACAGGCGTACAAAGAATGGCACAATAAATGCTGATGTCTCTTTAACCTGGTTTCAAATTATCAAAATATGGTTCATCTTGTTTCCTCCATACTTCCTATGCTTCCTCCCCTCTCCTACTCCTAGACGTTGTTTTTAAGAAAATACCAAATATCTTATAATTTCTTTCATAAATACCCAAAGGAATGAAATCTTGAGAAAGTAAGCAAAAATGAGATCCAGAGCACAGTAAGCCCTGTCCAGGTCTAAGTGCCTGGTCAGATTTTGAAATAGAACAAAGTTCATGCTGGAAGCTTAAAGATCATAGAACAGTTCTGAAGCAGGTCATATAGAGAATAAAGCTATTATAAGAGAAAAACTTTTCAACATTCTTTGAAAGGAACACTTCTATTATTTATATAAAAATAAAACCTTATCATTATGAAAAATAAAAATAAATAAAAGCCAACATTCATAAATGAGGGTGGTGTGTGTGTGTGTGTGTGTGTGTGTGTGTGTGTGTGAATAGATTACTGTCTATGAGTAAATATAGATAAAGGAGTTGTTGATTGTGTTTTCTAAAATTTTCCATGACTTCTCTGAGAGTTTAATTATGTCAATGCATTTCAATTAACCTCTGTCATAATTACTTTCTTACATATCTTATAAATTATATTCACATTTACTTGTCTTTGATAATCACCCTTTTAAAAAATAATTATTAGTGAATTTCTTTAAAAAACATTTTTTAAAACATGAGGAATGACTTCTCCCCAAAGTAATGAGATAGTTAGAGACCGAGATTTATAGAATTCATTGAAATAAAATTTCAAATCCAATGTGATTTGTGAAGGAGATATACATAAATAGACATTGGTATATTCAGGGTGTTTTATTGAGAGGCCAAGCAGAAATGCTGATTACTAAATGTACCATTATCCTAGTTTTAGTTCTTTCAGTGCATGTATTAGATCTGCAAAGGAGTTAAAACTTGGATAACCAATGATTGACTCCCCTCAGTGTATCACATTCATGTTATATTCTGAAGACCTTAAGGTTTTGCCAAATTGCTAAATTATATATGTATTATATAATTATACAATTTTGCTAAATTATGTATATGACTAGATATTGCTAAATTTTATATATATAAAATCAGTGGTTTTTTATATATATATATATAAAAAACCACTGATTATGGTAGTACTAGCCATAGAAGAGTTCAGCAAGAATGAATTAGAAACATAAGAAGTTTTGAAATGAGCCACATAGTAATAATTTCATCAAATTTGTGATCTGGAATAAGATGGAAGGAAATCTTATGGTACTATGAAGAAAACTTTGCATCCAGCTCTGTTCTGCCACTTCTTCAGAATTCATTGTCAGGAAAGTAGCAGTCCCTCCTCTGTCATAGTCAGGGGATTGAAGTCTGAGTCTTATGGCTGCCTCTATATAATGTGGTGGACCAGTGGCACTTCGTCTTTACTTTAATATATTTTGTGGTCTAAAATACAAAAGGATGATTTATACTCAGACTACCTGATTTTGAGTCCCTGTTTTGCCTTTTACTATCTGTATGTACATGGAAAGTGTTGTAATGTCCTTGAGATTCAGTTCCTTTATCTGTTAAAAAAAAAAAAAAAGGTGAAGAATATTTACTCCATAGCATTTTTGAGGATTTTATGATAAAAAGTGCAAATTTTAGTGCAGTATATGCCAATTTGCTAAACTAAATTACAGCATAGTATAGGCCAATTATTCTAACATGGTCCAGAAAAGACAATAAGTAATTCTTTACTTATCAATCTTGTAAGAGATTTCTAAGATGTCTGTACTTATTTATTTAAAGTGCACAGATATTTGCTTGCCTATTATTTGCACGTTACCATACAAGGCAGCCTACTGTTTGTCCATGCTCAGTCTAACCCGTGGCTCACTTCCTCTGTCTCTGGAGTCTCTCTTGGAAATATCAAATGGCATACAATAAAGGATCATGATTTTCTTCTCTGCTGGTGACTTCAGGAACTTGGCACATACTACCAAATATTCTATTTTATATCAGTGAGCCATCTTGATCTTAAGTCAAGGAGTCTTTCCAAAACCTTATAAATCCTTCCTTAGTTTTATCCTATACTAGACATGCAGGATGTTCGTTATAGTAAACTCTTCATCCAAGTCTAAATGTTATTTACGCAAGTCTGGCATTTCCATGTTACCTCTGCCACTTACTAGCTGGGAGCAACTAGTAAGTTTAGTCACCTTATCTATAAAATGGAGAGAGTCATTCCTACATCCTGGGGCTAGTGTGAGATTTAGATAAAAAATTAATTGGATATAAAATCTGACATATGTTTGTTACCCCCCAAAATTATAGGTATTTTTAATCTGTGATTATTTTTCTCCAAGTGACAGATTTTTTTCCCTGCCTTCTGTTGTTTCAGGATTTTGCTTAAACAAATGTTTATAGTTTAATGGATTTTAATTATCTCTTCTTTTAGTCTTTTCTTTTAGGCTAAAGAAATGACACTTTAAAGAGTGTCTGTTTTATGTGTCGTAATAATTCATTAGCAAGTAAAGCCTATTACAGTGTAAAAGCAGCAGAGATTAAAAAATTGTAGATAAACCAATGGCAGAGATGGATGGACATTCAAATATAAAAATAGCAGATAGACTGAAAGAGATAGAATAGCAACTGATTGAAAAAGAGAGTTAGAAGGATAACAGGTTTAAGATAGAAGATAGGCTAAAGATAGATGATATATATGTATAATATAATGGAAAGATACACAGATAATTGATAGTAGATTGATTTATAGATGATACGTAGAAAAGGTAGATGGTAGATTAAAAAAAGACAGTAGATAGATTAAATAGATGATCGATAACTTAACTGGAAGATAGATGACAGGGGGAATACTACAGATTAGTTCACATTTCCTAGTGTTTTAAAATTAGATAATATGAAATCATACAGATTTTTTTTCCTACCTGGCTCCTTTCACTCAGCCTAATGATTTTGAGACTGATGTATATCATTGCATGTGCTGGTTTATTTCCAGTTTGTCCCACTGTCTAAAAGTAAAGGCAAAGTGAAAAAAAAATTAAAAGTAATGAGAGGAAAAGGAGATATTTTTCTAGAGAAATAAAAATTGTGGGAATTAACTGTATTAAAACAGATCTTAAATGGAGTTCTCCCAGCAGAAAAGAATAATTCCAGATAGAATCATGGTAATGTAGAAAAAATGAGGAGCAATGAAAATTGAACTTAATGCTAAAATAGAAGTAAATATTTACTTATAAAACTAATTGAAATGCCTTTTGAAAGTTAAAATATATGTAGCATCAAAACATGTAAAATAATATAAAATGATGCCAAAATATGGAGGGATGTAAATGGCTATATAGTGCTCTCAGTTTTGCTGTTACTAAGGCAGGATAAAATCAATCGTTTCATTTTACTATAATAAGAGTGTATGTTTAGATCATTTAACCAGTAAAAGAACAAGTAAAATTGTTTTATTTTTAAAAAATGAAGAACTAACATTAAGCTAAAATAATAAATTAAAATAAGGTATTTGACCCATCTGAAAGGAGGCAAACAAGGAGAAGAAAAGGAACTTCATGAGACAGATAAATCAAGTATTGCACAAATGGAAAGAAGGTAGATCTGAAACCAGATATATCACTAATCACATCAAATAAATGTGAATTTCAATTGAAAGGTTAATATTTAAAACTGAAAATTTAAAATATGGCTTCTAAAAGGCAGGTTTTAAATATAAAGAAACAAAATGGTTGGAAGTGAAGTGATGGAAAAAGATATACCCACCAAGAAAGCTAGTATAACTATATTAGTACAAGATAAAGTAGCCTTTAAGGAATGAAGTAGTACTTTTGGCAGAGTGATATTTCATATTGATGAAAGTTCAATCCACCAACAAGATATAAAAATTCTTAATAGGTATGTACCCAATTAACATGGACTCAAAGCATATGAGATGGATGTTGGGAAGAGCCACTATGATCATATTGCAAAAGTAGATTTGTGGTCCAGTCCTGAAAGTTAGTATTCAACTGCCATCCCATACAGGGATTGTCTTGGCTTCAGGAAGCTGCCTCACCCAAAGTGACATGAAGACTAGGTTCTTTGGGTTACAATTATACATATGACATTGTGGAATCTGGCCTCCAAATCTGTTCCAATATTTTGCCGTAGATTTGAGAAAGAACCATTTCTATGCATCGTATAAACAGGGCTTGAAAACAAATCTTATGGTACTATGAAGAAAACTTTGCATCCAGCTCTGTTCTGCCACTTCTTCAGAATTCATTGTCAGGAAAGTAGCAGTCCCTCCTCTGTCATAGTCAGGGGATTGAAGTGTGAGTCTTATGACTGCCTCTATATAATGTGGTGGACCAGTGGCACTTGGTCTTTACTTGCCACCTTCATGTTAGACCAGAATTCATTGATTCACACAAACCATTGTTTGTGGTTGTGCTTTCGGGAAATAAATATCATTTCTGAAATGGTCCTTCACTGAAGGAAGACAAAATACAGTTAATCATTTTTGAACATGTTCAATCTCACTTCCCAGATATGATTTAAAATTCAAAATAAGGTTATCCCAAAAGATGGTATAGGGGTGCAGAGCACCTTAAAGTTTAGACAAGCATCCAGTAGATTTGTCAGTATTTATCTCATTTTGGGGCACTGGGATGTAAAGCGTCTCTCAGCTCTTACTCCCCAGGGTGGAGGATAGTAAAAGTAAAACTGTCTCTTCAGAGAAAGAACCTAGGATAGTGGGCATATAATTAGAATAGTAATTTTGGGATAGAGAGTAAGCCCAAAATTTAGTTAGCAAAACCAAGTCATACAAGTGACCCTTGAACAATGCAGGGGTTAGACATGCCAAACCCTAGGCACAGGAAAATCTGCATACTGCTATCTCTGCCTCAAAACCAAAGGAATTGATGAATGACTCACCCAAGGGCGGGAAGCTGAAACAGTTTGGATATAATCATGACTCAAGCCCTAGTCCTTTTGATTCCACATATTGTGATCTCTAATTGAACACTACCTGATTTTGAGTCCCCACACTTTATTTTAAAGATCTGTAAAATGAAAATCTAGATACTATATTTACTGAATAAAAAAACGTGTATAGGCGGACCCATGCTGTTTAAACCCATGATGTTCCAGGGTCAACTGTATTATTAGTATCTAGGGATTTAAAATGTTAGGCAAATAGAATTATCAGAAATGAAACACTCCATAGAATAGAATTAAGATGTAAAGTGATTTGCTGTTGAGGCACCTAAGGTGAGAATGGGCTACTCAAGTACCTTTAAATTCCAAATTTTATTTAACGTACTGAGGGAAGAGTTCAGTTAAAAGAGAGAGACCAAGTATTGACATTAGAAATGCAATGAGATGACTACCAGGATCATGGCTTGAGTTTATTATAAGTCATTGTGCCTTAAGGCTATGTCTGCCTTGGTCATGTCACCTCAGTAAAGACCTGAATAATCAGATTAATAAACTATGAAGAACAATCAATGAGTAATGAATTATTTAATTATATAATTTAATCAATTGTCTAAAACTGGCTATTACACACACACACATACAAACATACATACCTAAAGGTGCACACACACCTTTAGTGAAATAACCCACCTAAATATTTTCCTGGCTTACACCAAGAACATATTTACTTTTTAATTGTCTGGTTTTATTTTACTTCATTTTGTTTTATTTTAATAGCTTTATTGAAATATTAACATGCAAATAACTGCACATATTTAATATATACAATTTGATGAGTTTGGACATAGGACATTGTAGTGATACGGTCACTACGATCAGGGTTATAGTCATGTCCAACACTTCCCAGAGTTTCCTGTCCTTTTGTGTTTTGTGTGTGTATCTATTTTTTTGTGAAAAGAATACTTTATGTGGCAGCTATTATCTTAACAAGTTTTGAAGTAAACAAGGCACTATTATTAACTGTAGGCACCAGATTGTACAGCACATCTCTAGAACTTATTCCTTTTGTATAAATGAAATTTATGCCCATTATATAACTCCTCACTTCCCTCTGCCCTGCAGCCTTTGACAACCACTTATTGTATTCCCTGCATCTATGAGTATGATTGTTTTAGATACTTCATGTAACTGGAGTTATTTGTCTTTCTGCGACTGGCTTATTTCACTTAGGAAAATGTCCTCTGGGGTCATCCATGTTGTCACAAACAGCAGGATTTTCTTCTTTAATATTGAAAAACAGTCAGCATGTATTTACTTTATAATATCCACTGGGTAATTAAGCTCAAATTTCTGAGATAGCATGGTTTTATATTATTTTCATTTAATGATTACATTAGATTAAAAATGCGGACACAAATCAGAATTCTTAATTGTCACTGCAATTAGAGGTAAGGCTACTGGGAAAGATGCCTTTCCCATCATAAATTTGGTGGCATTTCCTATTTTAGATAGATGAGGCTTGTATAATTAAGTGATCATTAAATTCTAAGTTTAGGAAGCAGAAATACCTTCATTAAATTACTGTTAATGACCCGTTCTTTTTTTACTGTGGAGCTTTATTTGGAAACCATCACAGACATTTTTACTATCATTAGAGGAGTCAGACAAACAAGTGGCTAAATAAGGATGAGTACGACACTGATGTTAAAATATTGATATGGCTCTCCTTTTGGTGAGAATATAAAATATTGATTTAAAAGAGAGAACTGTAACTATTGATTTCTCTCCAAGAAGAAATATTTAAGTTTATGTTCCTTGTTTCATCTACAAATACTTAAAAGTCTGAATTCTACAGTTTACAGCTTGAAAAAAAAAAAGGCAAAACTCAACACACAGTAACAAGTGCAACCTTTTATTATTATCATTAAGTTGCCTTTTCTTCAGGCTGGCAAGACTCTTCAATATTACTAATCTGACTGAGCTGCTGATCCCACTACTCTTTGCCAATCATTATTTTATTTTATTTGGTAAATCTCTATGACAGTTTTATTGCAGACTGAAAGCAGAATCGATCTTAGCCCTAGTTTACTTAGAATATCTTTTCAAAGGATACAGATATTCTCCATTAATGGGAACTTTGAAGAGAAATAAAATTAAGTACAATCTTAGCCTAATCTAAAACTCTCTATCCTGTAGCAATTTCTACTCTCATTATGTAATATTAACTCTTTGGATTGAAGTATCCATTAAAAAGAAAGGGATTTTTTTTAAGAGTAAAATTATATTAAATATCTAATTCTTCACTTATATAACCTCAAAATGATTTAAAATGTCCTCATTCTATTTTGAATTTCATGTTTGAAAACCAGTCCATATGGCATGGAATACTGCATCCTGCAGCATTATAGCACCTGCAGGGCAATCTGCTAGCTTCAGTGAGGCTGGCAAACCTTACAGCATAGTGTTTCTGCACGCTTACTAAGATGAGTTATGTGGGAGCAGGGTTCACATTGCTTTTTAAATTTTTTGATATAGTATTTATTAGAATGCATGCTTACACTGTTGTAGGTACTATTTTAGTAATTAAAGATACATATGTCAGTATCATTGATCTCAAAAACTAATGAACAGATATTTATCTACCACTGTGATAAATGCTTTAGTAGACATACGAATAGAGTGCTATTGAAGCATGTTTAAGCAAGTAACATTGGATGAGAAGGCAAGGAGCAACTTTCTAAAGAAGATGGTAGACTGAAATTAAACACATAATTGGGAGTCACAGTCGGTCAGATGAAGACCGATCTTTAGCGATAAGGGCTCAGGTAATAGCCTGAGTGAAAGTCTGAATCATGGGACACCATGATAGGTTTTAGTAAAAAAGATACTGGAGTAATTCAGTTTAAGTATTATTTGTGTTTGGGACTTCCGTGGTGGCACAGTGGTTAAGAATCCACCTGCCAGTGCAGGGGACACGGGTTCGATCCCTGGTCCAGGAAGATCCCACATGCTGCGGAGCACCTAAGCCTGTGCGCCACAACTACTGAGCCTGCACACCACAACTACTGAAGACTGCACGCCTAGAGCCTGTGCTCCTCAACAAGACAAGCCACTGCAAAGAGAAGCCCGTGCACTGCAATGAAGAGTAGCCCCCACTCACCACAACTAGAGAAAGCCCGTGTGCAGCAACAAAGACCCAACGCAGCCAAAAATAAATACATAAAATAAATAAAAAATTAAAAATAAAAGAATTATTTGTGCTTGAGCTAAGTTAGTAATAGTGACAGTACAATGCAGGGATAATATTGAAGAGACATGAAGAGATAGAATTGATAGAATTTTCTGACTGGACATAGGGAATTAGACAGAAGTTGTCAATGATAGCTCAATTTATAATCTTGAGCAACTTGGTAGATGGAGTATCATTCAGTGAACAGAGCGATAAATGAATGGGTGAGGTGGCAGATGGTGTGGTCAGTTTGGCAACACATAGGAGGAGTCATTTAATATATATCTTAGATCAGAAGTTCAAGTGTGACACCCATGCTAAAGATAGATATAAGTAATTTATACGAATATAGATGATAATTTAAGCAATGGGGGAGTGAATGAATAGAGAGTGATAAAAGAATAAAGAGGGGCATCTAGAAAACTGAAATGTAAGGGCCAGGATATGGAAAAAGACTGATTTCATGAAATATTCTAGAAAGAAGAACAAATGGAACTACTAGGCAGGTAAGAGGAAATATAATTTCAAGAAGAAATGGATAGTCAGTGAGGATCCTGAATAAAAAAGTAATAAACACAAATTTGAAGATAATCTAATCAAGCAATAATTTTAAAAGGTATGGGCAACATGCAGGAAAACAGAAATAGTGTACTATCCCAGGTTTACAAACAGGGTAGATGGGGCCATTATTACCAGCCAGGTCCTGTTACTTCAAGGGACAAGTGGAGGGAGTGATTAGCTTAATTGGAGAGAGGCCACCTGACAGTCTGTGACTTAGTCTCATTCTCTCTTTTACAAATCTTCATTGCTGACCTTAATGAGAGTGATTTAAAGAGAATACTTTAGGAAGAAATCCAATTGCAGTGAGTTGAAAAGTGAGTAGAGATAACTCTTGGTCTTAATTAGCAATTTCTAGAAAAGTCCATTCAATGAATAAAAGAAGCAATAATTATAAAAATACCAAGGAAAGGTGGCAAATGGAAGCAAGGGGCACACTAAGCACACTTGCCTTCTCCATTATTAAAAGAAGGATATAACCAAGTAAACAAAATAATACTTGCAATATAGAATGGATAAAGGTAGTAAGGTTTTCTTTATGTTTCCTTGAGGTCAGAGCATGGTAACAAGAGGGAAATTGAGACATCAGAACAAAAGGACCTGGACAAAAATATTCTTAGATTAGTATCCTGATTCTGAATTTTATAAACTTTCAGCAAAGTCAATGCTTTGTATCCTTGACCTGCTGTCATTCTGTCATTGTCATTTATTCATATTGGACTTGCATTATGGGCAACAGGGGTAAAATTACACTATTTTGTTTATGTACAAACAAATATGTGTTATACACACACACACACACACACACACACACACAAACACACAGACATTGGCATTGCTCCCTTTATGATAGAAGTTACCAAAGCTTTGTCAAAATGTAGCAACCTTTCAACAATTTGGATAAAAATGGCTTATCAATTCAGTCAAATAATCAGTCAATTTAATCAAAATGCTTTAAATACTATCATTTACAAACAAGAAAATAACCACTACAACTGGAGGTATTCATATTTAGAAAATTTAATAGAATGTCTTGGTTTTTCTCACCTAGAGATCTAAGCTACATACTGTTTTCCAGTTTTAAACAATTTTTATGATGACCTTTTTATTTTATTATAACTTAATTAACTGAGAAACAATATAATTTTCATCATTATCATAATCAATTATTTTTTCAGTTTTCCCAAAGAAGAATCATTGTTGTACATAAAACAGTTGTAAAGGGAGACACACATATTTTAAAACTAGATAAAAAGCAGTAAGGTTATAACTAGAAAAGTAGTCAAGTTTCTCTCTTGTTCTCTTGAAACTCTTGTTCTTGCTCTTCACCAACATGTGTTCACACACACACACACACAAATTCCTCACCAACTGTTACTACTGATGAAAAGCATACCAAAAGAATCTCACTGATTGATAACATGTTGCTGTGTTTCTGAAGCTGTTTGCTGCTTTAACTGAAAATATTCTTGTTCATATTTATCTCACTTTGTATGCACTAATACATTTCTCTCTAAGACTTAGTAGGAATGATCATAATCTCTTCAGAGATTTCACAGAATTCTTGATTCTCCCTCTCTTGAGATGCATTTTAAAGGAATATATCCCTTCATAAACATGTTTTCTTCAGACATTTAAAAGAATAACATTGGACTCAGTCTAGTAAACTTACTGTGCCCACAGTTAGCGATCTCAAGACAAAAATACATCTTGTAAGAAATATTGGGAAAAAACACAGAAAGTGTCTTAAACTTGAATTTCAAGTCTTACACTTGAAGTTTTAAAAATAGGCACATAGAATCCTTGAAATTATATCTACATAATTGTACAATGGGACATGTATATGTCTGTCTGAAGGCAGAAGATTTATCTCTTCTTTTTATTTTATAGTTATGTATAGATGAAATATGCTGTCTAAATGATGAATGAACAACCATGAATTATTAGATCTACAATAAGAATAAATGTCTCTCAAAGAGAAGTTAGTAATAGTTAAAATGTGTGTAAAACATTTCACAGTTTATTTCACACTGTAAAGTGTACTATCATTCCTATTTTCATTACTGTCAGTATTGGGATTTCATTGTCATATATAAATTGACATCATTTATTTATCAACAAAAGTAAGCTGGCAGAAGCTAGATGTAAATTACTTTTCACATATTGTATTTTGTTTTCCAAAAGGAATATGACTTTTTGGTCTCCATCGCATGAGGAGAAGTTTGAATAAGAGCATCCAGAACTTTTTTTACTCACATTAACTTTATGGAAGTTTAAGCATATCCAACGTATCCGTTTCCTAAATATGTCTACTTACAATGAGAATAAAGGGCAGAACCTTATATATCAGAAAGAAATAATGGTCACACATATGAGAGAGCCTGTTCCTTTCTAAGATAATGACTCCTTAGAAGATAAAAGGAAATAGAGAAGGTATACAGGCTCCAGTTCACTTATCTATGTAAGTGTCCATGCATCTATCCATCCACCTACACATTATACAATTTCTGAAGCATAAACTGGTACAGAACAGAAAAAGAAAGATAAGAGTGATTTATCTCTTATGTGATCTGTCTAGAGAGTGGTCCTTCAGGCAAAAATAAGTAAATATTATGTACAATAATCTCAATGTTGGAAGTAAGGGGACACTCTTCAGAGGAAATAGCACCTAAGATGATAATTAAAGAATTATCAGAAGCAGAGAGGGACCTTCAAGATGGCAGAGTAGTAAGACATGGAGATCACCTTCCTCCCTACAAATACACCAAAAATACATCTACATATGGAACAACTCCTACAGAGCACCTACTGAACACTGGCAGAAGACCTCAGACCTCCCAAAAGGCAAGAAACTCCCCACGTAACTGGGAAGGGCAGAAGGAAAAAGGGAAAAACAGACACAAAAGAATAAGGATGGGACCTGAACATATGGGAGGGAGCTATGAAGGAGGAAACATTTCCACACACAAGGAAGCCCCTTCACTGTTGGAAATGGTGGGTGGGGGTTTGGGAGAAGCTTTGAAACCATGGAGGAGAGCTCAGCAACAGGGGTGCAGAGGGCAAAGTGGAGAGATTCCTGCACAGAGGATCAATTCTGAACAGCACTTACCAGCCTGAGAGGCTTGTCTGCTCACCCACTGGGGCAGATGGGGGCTGGGAGCTGAGGCTTGGGCTTTGGAGGTCAGATCCCAGGGAGAGGACTGGGGTTGGCTGCGTGAACACAGCCTGAAGGGGGCTAGTGCACCACAGCTAGCCAGGAGGGAGTCCGGAAAAAAGTCTGGACCTGCCTAAGCGTCAAGAGACCATTGTTTCGGGGTGCATGAGGAAAGGGGATTCAGAGAACTGCCTAAACGAGCTCCAGAGATGAGCGCGAGCCTCTGCTCTCAGCTCAGACACCAGAGACGGGCTTGAGACACTAGGCAGCCACCAAGAATCCTGTGTGCAAGCACAGGTCACTATCTACACCTCCCCTCCTGGGAGCCTGTGCAGCCCTCCACTGCCAGGGTCCAGTGATCCAGGGACACCTTCCCCAGGAGAACACACAGTGTGCTTCAGGCTGTTGCAATGTCATGCTGACCTCTACCCCCGCAGGTTTGCCCCACATCCTTTACCCCTCTTTCCTCCCGGTCTGAGTGAGCCAGAGCCCACTAATCAGCTGGTACTTTAACCCTGTTTGGGCAGGGAACAGATGCCCTCAGGTGACGCAGAGGTGGGGCCAAATCCAAAGCTGAACCCCAGGAGCTATGCGAACACAGAAGAGAAAGGGAAATTTCTCCCAGCAGCCTCAGGAGCAGTGGATTAAATCTCCACAATCAACTTGATGTACCCAGCATCTCTAGAATACATGAATAGGGGATGAATCATCCCAAAATGGATACGGTGGAATTTGGGAGCAACTGTAGACTTGGGGTTTGCTTCCTGCAACTAATTTGTTTCTGATATTATGTTTATCTTAGTTTAATATTTAGCTTATAATCATTGGTAGATTTGCTTATTGATTTGGTTACTCTCTTCCTTTTTCTTTAATTTATTTATATATATATATATATTTGCTTTTTCTCTTTTTGTTAGTGTGTATGTGTAAGCTTCTTTGTGTGACTTTGTCTGTATAGCTTTGCTTTTTACCATTTGTCCTAGGGTTCTGTCTGTCCTTTTTTTTTTTTTTTTTTTGTATAGTTTTTTATGCTTATTGTCATGGTGGATTTGATTTTTGGTTTGGTTGCTCTCTTCTTTCTTTTTTTAATTTTTTTTAAATTATTATTTTAATAAATTTTTTTTTTCTTCTTTCTTTCTTTTTTTTTTTTTTCTTCCTATTCTTCTCTGCTGTGTGGCTGACAAGGTCTTGGTGCTCCAGCCAGGTGTCAGGCCTGAGCCTGTGACATGAGAGAGCTGAGTTCAGGACATTGCACCACCAGAGAGCTCCCGGCTCCACATAATATCAAATGGTGAAAGCTCTCCCAGAGATCCCCAACTCAATGCTAAGACCCAGCTCCACTCAACAACCAGCAAGCTACATTGCTAGACACCCTATGCCAAACAACTAGCAAGACAGGACACAACCCCAGCTATTACCAGAGAGGCTGCCTAAAATCACAAGGTCATAGACACCCCAGAACACACCACTGGACATGGTCCTGCCCACCAGAAAGACAAGATCCAACCTTGTCCACCAGAACACAGGCACTAGTCCCCTCCAGCAGGAAGCCTACACAATCCACTGAACCAACCTTAGCCACTGGGGGCATATACCAAAAACAATGCAACTAGGAACCTGCAGCCTGTGAAAAGGAGACCCCAAACACAGTAAGTTAAGCAAAATGAGAAGACAGAGAAATACACAGCAGGTGAAGGGGCAAGGTAAAAACCCACCAGAACAAACAAATGAGGAGGAAACAGGCAGTTTACCTGAAAAAGAATTCAGAGTAATGATGGTAAAGATGATCCAAAATCTTGGAAATACAATGGAGAAAATACAAGAAATGTTTAACAAGGACCTAGAAGAACTAAGGATGAAACAAACAATGATGAACAACACAATAAATGAAACTAAAAATTCTCTAGAAGTAATCAATAGCAGAATAACTGAGGCAGAAGAATGGATAAGTGACCTGGAAGATAAAATAGTGGAAATAAATACCACAAAGCAGAATAAAGAAAAAAGAATGAAAAGAATTGAGGACAGTCTCAGAAACCTCTGGAACAACATTGAACACACCAACATTCGAATTATAGGGGTCCCAGAAGAAGAAGAGAAAACAAAAGGGACTGAGAAAATATTTAAAGAGATTATAGTTGAAAACTTCCCTAATATGGGAAAGAAAATAGTCAATCAAGTCCAGGAGGTGCAGAACGTCCCTTATAGGATAATTCCAAGGAGAAACATGCTAAGACACATATTAATCAAACTATCAAAAATTAAATAAGAAGAAAAAACATTGAAAGCAGCAAGGGAAAACAACAAATAATATACAAAGGAATCCCCATAAGGTTAACAGCTGATCTTTCAGCAGAAACTCTGCAAGCCAGAAGGGAGTGACAGGACATATTTAAAATGATGAAAGGGAAAACCTAAAACCAAGTTTACTTTACCTAGCAGGGATCTCATTCAGATTAGCTAGAGAAATTAAAACCTCTACAGACAAGCAAAAGTTAAGAGAATTCAGCACCACCAAACCAGCTTTACAACAAATGCTAAAGGAATTTCTCAAGGCAGGAAACACAAGAGAAGGAAAAGACCTACAATAACAAACCTGAAACAATTAAGAAAATGGTAATAGGAACATACATATGGATAATTACCTTAAATGTAAATGGATTAAATGCTCCAGTCAAAAGACATAGGCTGGCTGAATGGATACAAAAACAAGACTGGTACATATGATGTCTACAAGAGACCCACTTCAGACCTAAGGACACATACAGACTGAAAGTGAGGGGATAGAAAAAGATATTCCATGCAAATGGAAATCAAAAGAAAGCTGAAGTAGCAGTTCTCATATCAGACAAAATAGACTTTAAAATAAAGACTGTTGCAAGAGGCAAAGAACGACACTACATAATGATCAAGGGATCAATCCAAGAAGAAGATTTAACAGTTATATATAATTAGGCACCCAACATAGGACCACCACAATACATAAGGCAAATGCTAACAGCTATAAAAGGGGAAATTGACAGTAACTCAATAATAGTAGGGGGCTTTAATATCCCACTTTCACCAATGGACAGATCTTCCAAAATGAAAATAAATAAGGAAACACAAGCTTTAAATGATACAATAAAAAAGATGGACTTAATTGATATTTATAGGACATTCCATCTAAAAACAACAGAATACACTTTCTTCTCAAGTGCTCATGGAACATTCTCCAGGATGGATCATATCTTGGGTCACAAATCAAGCCTTGATAAACTTAAGAAAATTGAAATTGTATCAAGTATCTTTTTCGACTAGAATGCTGAGACTAGATATCAGTTAAAGAAAAAGTCTGTAAAAAATACAAACACATAGAGGCTAAACAATACACTACTAAATAGCCAAGAGATCACTTAAGACGTCAAAGAGGAAATCAAAGAACACCTAGAAACCAATGACAATGAAAACATGACAAGCCAACACCTATGAGATGCAGCAAAAGCAGTTCTAAGAGGGAAGTTTATAACAATACAATCCTACTGCAAGGAACAAGAAACATCTCAAATAAACAATCTAACCTTACACCTAAAGCAATTAGAGAAAGAAGAAGCAAAAACTCCCAATGTTAGCAGAAGGAAAGAAATTATAAAGATCAGATCAGAAATAAATGAAAAAGAAATGAAGGAAACGATAGCAAAGATCAATAAAACTAAAAACTGGTTCTTTGAGAAGATAAACAAAATTGATAAACCATTAGCCAGACTCATCAAGAAAGAAAGAAAGGGAGAAGACTCAAATCAGTAGAATTAGAAATGAAAAAGGAGAAGTAACAACTGATGCTGCAGAAATACAAAGGATCATGAGAGATCACTACAGGCAACAATATGCCAGTAAAATGGACAACCTGGAAGAAATGGACAAATTCTTAGAAATGCACAATCTTCTGAGACTAAACCAGTAAGAAATAGAAAATATAAACAGATCAATCACAAGAACTGAAATTGAGACTGTGATTAAAAATCTTCCAACAAACAAAAGCCACATGTCTTCACAGGCGAATTCTATCAAACATTTACAGAAGAGCTAACACCTGTCCTTCTGAAACTCTTCCAAAATATAGCACAGAGAGGAACACTCCCAAACTCATTCTACAAGGCCACCATCACTCTGATATGAAAACCAAAGATGTCACAAAGAAAGAAAACTACAGGCCAATATCACTGATGAACATAGATGCAACAATCCTCAACAAAATACTAGCCAAAGAATCTAACAGCACTTTAAAAGGATCATACACCATGATCAAGTGGGGTTTATCCCAGGAATGCAAGGATTCTTCAATATACACAAATCAATCAATGTAATCAATTGTATTAAAAAACTGAAGGAGAAAAACCATATGATCATCTCAATAGATTCAGAAAAAGCTTTCGACAAAATTTAACACCCATTTATGACAAAAACCCTTCAGCAAGTAGGCATAGAGGGAACTTACCGCAACATAATAAAGGCCATATATGACAAACCCACAGCCAACATTGTTCTCAATGGTGAAAAACTGAAAGCATTTCCACTAACATCAGGAACAAGACAAGGTTGTCCACTCTCACCACGATTATTTAACATACTTTTGGAAATTTTAGCCACAACAATCAGAGAAGAAAAAGAAATAAAAGGAATCCATCTTGGAAAAGAAGAAGTGAAATTTTCACTGTTTGCAGATGACATGATACTGTACATAGAGAATCCTAAAGATGCTACAAGAAAACTACCAGAGCTAATCAATGAATTTGGTAATGTAGCAGGATACAAAATTAATGCACAGAAAACTCTTGCATTCCTATACACTAATGATGAAAAATCTGAAAGAGAAATTAAGGGATCACTACCATTTACCAATCCAAAAAAAAGAATAAAATACCTAGGATTAAACCTTCCTAATGACACAAAAGACCTGTATGCAGAAAACTATAAGACACTGATGAAAGAAATTAAAGATGATACAAACAGATGGAGAGATATACCATGTTCCTGGATTGGAAGAATCAATATTGTGAAAATAACTATACTACCCAAAGCAATCTACAGATTGCTTGCAATCCCTATCAAGTTACCAATGGCAATTTTCACAGAACTAGAACAATAAACTTCACAATTTGTATCAAAACACAAAAGACCCCGAATAGCCAAAGCAATCTTGAGAAAGAAAAACTGAGCTGGAGGAATCAGACTCCCTGACTTTAGACTGGCACAAAAACAGAAATATAGATCTATGGAACAGGATAGAAAGCCCAGAGATAAACCCACACACATGGGGTCACAATCTCTTTGACAAAGGAGGCAAGAATATACAATGGAGAAAAGACAGCCTCTTCAGTAACTAGTTCTGGGAAAACTGGACAACTATATATAAAAGAATGAAATTAGAACACTTCCTAACACTATACACAAAAATAAACTCAAAATGGATTAAAGACCTAAATGTTAGGTCAGACACTATAAAACTCTTAGAGGAAAACATAGGCAGAACACTCTATGACATAAATCACAGCAAGATCCTTTTTGACCTACCTCTTAGAGAAATGGAAATAAAAACAAAAATAAATGAACGGGAACTAATGAAACATAAAAGCTTTTGCACAGCAAAGGAAACCATAAACAAGACAAAGAGACAACACTCAGAATGGGAGTAAACATTTGCAAACGAAGCAACTGACAAAGGATTAATCTCCAAAATATACAAGCATCTCAATATTAAGAAAACAAACAACCCCATCCAAAAATGAGCAGAAGACCTAAATAGACATTTCTCCAAAGAAGATACACAGTTTGCTAGTAAACACATGAAAGGATGCTTAGCATCTCTAATCATTAGAGAAATGCAAATCAAATTCACAGAGGTATCACCTCACACCAGTCAGAATGGTCATCATCAAAAATATCTACAAACAATTAATGCTGGAGAGGATGTGGAGAAAAGGGAACACTCTTGCACTGTTGATGGGAATGTAAATTGATATAGCCACTATGGAGAACAGTATGGGGGTTCCTTAAAAAACTAAAATAGAACTACCATATGACCCAGTTATCCCACTACTGGGCATGTACCCTGAGAAAACCATAATTCAAAAAGAGACATTTACCTCAATATTCATTGCAGCACTATTTACAGTAGCCCAGGCATGGAAGCAATCTTAAGTGTCCATCGACAGATGAATGGATAAGGAAGATGTGGCACATATATACAATGGAATATTTCTCAGCCATAAAAAGAAATGAAATTGAGTTATTTGTAGTTAGGTAGATGGATCTAGAGACTGTCATACCGAGTGAAGTAAGTCAGGAAGAGAAAAACAAATACTGTATGATAACACATATATATAGAATCTAAAAAAAGAATAGAAAAAATGGTTCTGATGAACCTAGAGGCAGGACACGAATAAAGACGCAGACCTAGAGAACGGACTTGAGGACATAGCGGGGGGAAGGGTATGCTGGGATGAAGTGAGAGAGTAACATTGACATTTATGTGCTACCAAATGTAAAAGAAAGAACTAGTGGGAAGAAGCTGCCTAGCACAGGGAGATCAGCTAGGTGCTTTGTGACCACCTAGAGAGGTGGGAGGGAGGTGCAAGAGGGAGGGGATATGGGTTATATGTATACATATAACTTATTCACTTTGTTATATAGCAGAAGCTAACACAACATTGTAAAGCAATTATACTCCAATAAAGATGTTAAAAATATTTTATATTTTAAGTCATTTTCATTAGGGAAATTTATTGATCTCACTGTTGGAAAATATCAGATGTGTACTTTGTTTGTCTTCATTAGCATGGTCAATCTTTAGATTGTTTTCAATTTCAACATATTTAAGCAATGTGCTGCCTTCTCACTTTACCATATCATGATAGTATGATAATTATTGTCTGTTTAGAGTCTTATGAGGTTCAGATAGACAATATTGGGAAAGTTCAGCATTTGGAAGAAGATTCAGTTTAGTATAATTTTAAAAAATTAATCACAATCCTTATTTTGGATTAGAGGATTGAAGTAGAGGAATGAATCTTAAGACAGAAAGTTAATATCTGTATCATTGATTTTTCTGAAAAACTACATATATAATTTGAAAACATAAAAATGGAATTTAATTGAATGTGATGAATTATTTACCTTCATAAAAATGCTTTTTTTTTGTTTTTTCATTGCAAGAAGTACAGATCTGTATTCAGACTTCAACTGCCATCTCCTTTTCTTTATTGTTTTGATTTATAAAAGTATTCAGAGGTGCTCTGTTAACATTTTTCTTTTTTTCTTCCAGTTTTATTGAGATATGATTGACTACAGCACTAAGTTTAAGGTGTACAGTATATTCATTTATCTGACTTACATCATGAAATGTATGCCACAATAAGTTTAGTGAACATCCATAATCTCATGTAAATACAAAATAAAAGGAAAAAAAATTCCTTGTGATGAGAACTCTTAAAATTTGCTCTCTTAACTACTTTCATATAAACCACACAGCAATGTTAACCACAGTCATCATGTTGTACACTACATCCCCCATACTTACTTGTCTTTTCACTGGAAGACCCCCTCCATCCAATTCTCCTTACCCCCAGCCTTCACCTCTGTTAAGCCCAAATATGATCTCGTTTTTCTGTGAGTTTGTTTCATTTGAAGTATAATTGACCTACAACACTATGTTAGTTCCTGCTGCACGACATAGTAATTTGATGTTTCTGTACATTGCAAAATGATCACCACAATAAGTCTAGTTACCGTTTGTCACCATACAAAGATATTACATTATTATTGATTAATTCCTGTTAACTTTTTTTCTTAAACTTTACTTGCAACTCTTATGATCTGCTATTCAACATTATTACCGCCTCTTCACCAAGGGCAAAAATGGAAAACAAAACATATATTTATGTATATATGTGTGTAGATACATAAATAACACCTAAATGTACATAATACTACCTAAATATAAATATACATACTTTACATCTATACAAAAGAGTAATAATGTTAAGAAATGATCATTGGAGTCAGACTGCTAATATTAGGTTTTTGGTTCCCTTACTTACTAGATTCTTGAGGCCTAGGGCAAATTAGATAACTTGCTTCCTTTAATTTCCTCACATATTAAATGGCAAAATTATTAGCACCAACTTCTCATTATTGTTGTCAGAACTGAATGTTTATATGAGATAATAAATAAAGAGCTCAGTAAATGATAGCTCTTATAATTCATAAATAGGTGACTAGAAGTAGACCTTTACTCTTGAATTTCAATTCAATTAATCCAAAAAACAGCTATGTAGAAGTTCTTGTTTCTTATGTATTTTAATATTGAGGAAAAAATGAGTAGATGTTTCAATATAATATCCTGTTGTCACTATATATTCTTAAATATTAATCCTCCCTGGGAGTTCATAATAGTGATTATAAGACAATAGATAATCATTAATTTTCAGAACTTAGTTGTAATATATACCATTATTTCTGAAAACTAACCTCCTGTTTATTATTGTCACTAAACTCTTACATTTAAAGTGTTCATTCTAATTGGGAGCTCCAGATCTCTGAACTTCATCACTCCTAAATGCAGAAAACTGTCTCTTACACTGAGAGAGATCCTTAAGGCCAAGAAGAGCATCTGCATAGTGACCTTCTTACAGATTACCTGACACACAAAAGGTGGTCAGTTAATATTTGCTAAATGAACTAATGAATAGCTAATTAATTAAGGCACTGTATACATATTGAATTACCAAGATTTTTGTATATGTTACAAATGAAGGGATGCTGGGCAAACTTCCAAATATTAGTTGGCCCTCTGTTATGAACCTTTTTTCTAAGACAAGTGAATTCTGCTTAACCATCTAAATGCATTGATCCAAATGTTTCTTTATGCTTCTTCTCAAGAATCAGATGGCATAATTAGAGTACAGATTTTACCCCATTTGACATTGATTCTCCATAGTAACTATTTCTAGAATCCTGTCACCTTCCATAAAGGCAGTGTCAAACAGGAGAGTTTCTGATTAACAGTAGCTCTTGGCTATAATTATTCTAGTATAATATATTATAATTACTAGTCTTCAGTGTGCTGTATATGTGTATGTGTGTGTAACAGGTATGGTGAGGTACAAAGGGATCAGATCTGTGATTATATAAACTTGTTAACTAATGGATTAAAAGACATTGTATTACTACCTCTAAGGGGGTTTCTTAAGAATAATGATTTCTAATATGCAATATTAATGTCTAATATTGTTTCGAGTATGACATTTTACTAAATTAACATTACCCGATTATGGATTTATTGTAAGTCTATTTTCTAAGCATATCAAGGTGTTTCTGTTGTTGACATTTGTTGGTTTCCTAGGAATCAATAAATTTGCTAAGTCTTTGAAACACAAGGGAGGCAAGTAAAACCAGAAGTTTCTCGTGAATATTAATTTGGGGACATGTATTTGATTTTTATCTTTGCATATAAGTAATACTTATCTGGTCATATAGAAGGCAAGATACAGATTTTTGTTTTCCTGAAACTCGCTAACAGTGCAAATAGATTCCACAAATATGTTTTAGAGAGTTTGTTTTGATTTAATAAGACCCTAGTATTTCTATATAAATATGGCCACAATTATTTAATCCTTTTTCCTGGGATATGTGTCCAAAGGAATTTTAGCAGGAAAGAAAATATATATATATATATATAAAATTGGAATCAGTAACAGTGGCCACTCTTCTGGATCACATTCTTACATAGTACAGTTTCTTATCATTCATCAATCAAAGTTACTTTCCTCTTCTTCCCAGTGTCACAAGGGCACCATCAATCAAAAAAGGATACTTTGTTGAACAGGTGAGTGTCACAAATGACTACTCACTTGAGAAAACCGTTTACCCCATTAGAGACACAAAAGTTCCCATTGTATTTTTCACTAACACCAGGGTTAAAAGAGCAAGACTTCTGATATATCTAAGAGAAGTGAAAATGTTTTATGTCACAAGATTTTGAGACTCATTGACTGTTAGGGTTATGACTTTAGGGTCATACTTTGAGGTCAACAGCAAAGATGGTAAGCAGAACCAATTTTTGGTAATTTGGATTAATTTCTTTATTTCTCTGGCATCCCTGACTCCTGATAAATTATGAAACTTCTATTGCGATTTAGCTAAGACATATTTTGTACTCTCTTTGAAAGAACTTTTGGGAAACTAACATTATTTCTGAATATAAATATACCGTTTGGTGTTACACAATGAAAAATGAAGGAATAACCAGGAACTTCCCTAATGCTGAGTGCTCTTTGTATAAATGTTAAAGTTCTGACCTGACAGTGATTCACTACATGCATGGGCTTCACCTTCTTTGGCTCCACTGGGTCTTTGGATGTTTTCCTGAGGAAAACGTCTAAATCAAACTTTGTCAAAGCTGATTTTGCCCCATATTCCTATGTTGCTGAAATTCCAGATCATGGTTTTTATCCAGTGAAGCTTCACATGAATAGACAATGCTTTGTTTTATTTTATTTGGGGATTAACAGATCTTCTCATTTTGTGATATTCTGTTTCTGTAGGACTTGCTTTCTTCTTTCATTGTATCACTTGTCCTCCAAGAGACCTGTTCTTTTCCAAAATATTTTCCTCTCTTCATAAAATATCACCTTCCCAGATTACCTTCTCTGGTCCCACTCACTTTGAAGTCCTTTTCTTTGGGTTGTTCTGTAGACATTGATCTGGTCTGTCATATCTCAGACTAGTTGTTGGAAGTTGACACACAGCTTGAGACTCTCTCTTTTTGAGGGTGATTATGTGTGTGTTTTGCTTCTGCTAGAATTCCCCTGTCCTATCCTCTTCTCTGCAAGGTCTCTCAGACTGCTTGTTTGTTATAAACTCTGAACCCAGCTCTGCTGATTTCAGGTGTTTCCTTTATGTATGTATACACTGACATTCTCCACTTATATGTGTAAATTGAACTTTAGTGTTTTCTCTCTCCTAATTATGCTATACACATAAGTGTTTCCATTCCATGTTATATGTTTTTTGGAATGGAGGCAGTCAGTATTATCTCATGGGAAAGTGGAAATTTAAAGGGATCTATTTTTTCTTTTTTTTCCAGTGGGAGAAAATACTTGCAATCGATGCAACTGACACGGGGTTAATTCCCAAAATATACAAACAGCTCATACAACTCAATGTGAAACACACACACACACACACACACAAATAACACAATCAAAAAATGGGCAGAAGACCTAGATAGATATAAAGATGGCCAACAGGCACATGAAAAGATGCTCAACGTAGCTAATTATATGAAAGAATGAAAGAGATGTATTAAATTATTACCTTTAGGCCCAAGAATGGTAGTCCAGTTAATCAACTTCATAAATTATTCACCTTTTATTCTATAACCCTCATCTCCTTTACTGCCAAAATATACAAGTCTGAGGCTAAAGAATGGATACCTGTGTGGATTCAGACCTCTTGAAACTTGGCTTCTATGTGAAATAAGCTTATTTGTTGTGTTTATTGCATTAACTCTGGCTCCAACTCTCTATCAGTGGTCCTCAAATTTGATGATGTATCAGAATCAACTCAGAAGATATTTTTAAATGATTTCCAGGAACACAGTCCTAGAGACCTAATTCCATAGGTCTTGAGGGGAGAACATAATTTACTTATTTAATAATTACTATGAGCTCCTTTTGATGTAAATATTTCATAGACCATATGTTGAGCACTGGAGCAAGGAAGATCATTTTTGATACGTTTATCAGAAATGGTGTGAATCATATGGGTGGCTGGGGGAGCGTAACATTCTGGGCATTGGGAAGGGGATTTGAAGTTAGAGTGTCTTAGTACCTTGGAGGCTTAGTGATAAGGCCAGTGGAGGTGGACTTGAGTGTGTGAGGAAGACGAAACTAGAAGATGAGATCAGAAACTTCTCTGGCATTTACAGATCACCATGTGGAAGAAATGGGCCAAAGAGACTGAGAATGTCTGAATAGAACCAAGAGAGAATCACATACAGCTGAAGACAGAATGTCATATGTATCAATTACCTCAAATTCTGCCTAAATGTCAACTAAAATGAGAACTGAGAATTAACCAATTGATTTTGCAGCATGGAGATCATCATTAATATTGACAAGAGCAGTAGTAGAGACAAAAGCCCTTAAATGCAATTGTTTCAAGAGTAGATGTAAAGAAGAAGAAAATGTAAATAGAGAATAAATTAGAAATTTGATTGTTTTAATTAGTTAACACATGTTTTAAGTCCTATAGAAGCACATCAATTAGGAAGTAAATTTAAAAAGACTACATTGAGAAAAAGACATTCTTTTTCTTTTCCTTGAGATTGCTGTTAAAGAAAAAAAAGTTTTTATCTAGGATAAAGTAGATGAAATTGTGAATAGGAATGAGATATTATAACAAAATCATCATCTCCTGTCTCTGCATATATTGGCTTCTTCAATAGTGAGTCAAATGTGAGGCAAGCAATTTGTGTTTTAAATAGTTATAGGGAATGCCTCTTGCAAGAGAAGTTTTTGATAGACAGCTCAGAAATATTCCATGAACCATAGATTTTACTGATACATACTCCCTCTCTTTTTATGTATTCTATTATTTAAAGACAGAGAAGATAAATCCTCTTACAACAGCAGCATTGCCAAAGTAACAATGATAAAATCCTTCTATTATGTGACCCTTCTCAAAAAGCAATTTGTATTTTTCACACCCTGCCAAGCAGGTTCTTGGGAATTTTTAAGTAGTGTCTTTAAGCACACAATTTTTATTTTTTTAGGGTAAAAATAGGAGGCTTTACTATAATTTATTGAATGTGAATTGTTCAGCATTTCAAGAGAAAATAATCCTTAATACCAGGTTAAACTGACTTCAAAGGTTCCAGGACACCAAGTTGTTTTAATAGTAGCAGGCATGGTCAGCCTCATGGAACATAATTCTCTTTCTGCTACTCTTAACCTATCTGTGGCCAGGTATAATGGGAAGACTACTGAAGTGTGTTTCAGGAGGCATTGGCAATAAAATCCTGCTGTGCAGGCATGGTTTGCTTTGATCAGGTAATGGGAACTGTTCCTTAATAAGACCTTGAACAGTTTGAAACGACTATTCTTTCCTCCATTAAATTGTCCTGGAACACTTGTGGCAAATATATTGACCATAAGTATAAGGGTTTATCACTGGATCTCAATTCTATTCCATTGATCTATGTCTATCCTTATGGCAATACAAACCTATGTTCATTACTGTAAGTCTGTAGTAAGTTTTTGAGATTAGAAAACAGGAGCCCTGCAACTTTGTTCTTCTTTTTCAAGATTGTTTCAGCTGTTCTGTGTTCTTTGCATTTTTATATGAAGTTAGGGATGGCTTGCCATATCCTGCAATAAATAAGCAAATAAAAAAAAACAGAGAAAACACTTGTATTTTGATAGGAATTGTGTTGGATTTGAAGATAAATTGGCAATTATTGCCATTTAAAAATTCTATTTTCTAATCCACGAACACAAGGTGTCTCTTCATTTATATAAATCTTATTTAGTTTATTCCAACAATGCTTGTAATTTTCAATATGAAAGTCTTGCTCTTTTTTTGTTAAATGTATTCCTAGGTATTTTATTGCTTTAGCTGCTATACAAATGAGATAATTTTCTTAATTCAGTTTTGAATAGTTTATTTCTAGTGCATAGAAATATGATAATTTTGTATATTTATTTTGTATCCTACCATGTTGTTACACTCATGTAACAACAATAGTTTGTTTTAGTCCTTATGATTTTGTACATATATGATCATTTCATCTTCAAATAGAGAGTGTTATAATTCTTACTTTTCCATATAAATGACACATTTATTTTTATTGCCTAATTGTTTTGGCTAGAACCTCCAATAGAATGTTGAATAGTAAGGGCAAGAATGGACATTCTTGTTTTGTTCCTGACTGTAGGGGAAACCCATTCAGTCTTTTTCCATTAAGTATAATGTTAACTGTAGGTTTTTCACAGGTGCATGTTATCCAGTTGAGAAAATTCCCTTATAGTCTTAGCTTGGTGAGTTTTCTTTTTGTTTGTTTTTTGTTTTTGTTTTTTACAATCAAAACAAGTATTTGTCCTGGTTTTTATTGAATAGCCTTTTTTCCAAGTACAGATTGTCCCAATTAACTTTATTTTCTCTTTAAAGATTTGTATCCTATTTAGTGTCTACAGAACTTTACCCCATTTGTCTTTAGGTTCCCTCTGCCCTTTGATATTCTTTCACATTCTTATTTCCCAAACTTGACAAGTTCTTACTCTTCCTTGTTAACAAATTTGTCCCCTGTGGCGATTACATTTTAGTTCCTGAGAATGTTACTTAAGCTTCTTAACCCAAACCACCGCTACCCACTGAAATAGCTTTCCTTTCTCTGTAATGATAAAAGTAAGACATTTTCTTTATAAACATTACAGTATGCTGAACACTTACTAGTTACTATGTGCCAAGTGTTGAACTAGGTACCTTATAGTTTTTAGTCTGATTTTAATCCTCACAATATGAGGTCAGTGCCATGATGAGCTCCACTGCACAGAGAAAGAGAGGTTAAGCAAAATGTCAAGGTCACAACACTAGGAAGGAGCAGAGCCAGGATTTGAATCCAGATCTCTGTTTCCAAACCCTGGCTCAAACAAAAAATAATTTAAAAAATAAAACAAAACAAACAACAAATACAAAGTCTAGCTCAAGCTGCTGTGTCAAACTATAGTATCCTTCCCAATCTTTCCCCAGTTAGAATCACTGATAACATTGGTTTTATCCTTCTGAAGTTTTTCCCCAGCTTTATTGTTATATAATTGATATATACATTGTATTAGGTTAAGATGTACAACATAGTGATTTTATAAATGTGTAGATTGCAAGATGATTACCACAGTAAGATTACTTAACACTTCCATCACCACACAGTTACAATTTTTTTCTTTCTTATGCTGGGAACTTCTTAAATCTACTCTCTTAGCAACTTTCAGATATACTATATAGTATTGTTAACTACAGTCAGCATGCTGTACTTTACATCCCCAGAATTTATTTTTATCATGAAACGTGTTTTGTCAAATTATTTTCATTGTGTGGATTCAAGTTACTGTCAGTGGCCTGTCATTTCAGCGTGAAGTACTACTTTTAGGGCAGTTCCACTAGTAACGAATTATCTCAGTTTTTATCTATGAGTATCTTAATTTATCCACTTCTGGAGGAGAGTTTAGCTGGATATAGAATTCTTGGTTGATAGTCTTTCCCTTTCAATACTATAAAGATGGTTCTCACTGTCTTCTCACCTCCAAATTTCATAATATTCCTATTGAGGAGGAGTTCTACATGATACATTTTTATTCTCTTGCTGCTTTCACATCTTTCTCTTTGTCTTTGACATTTGTCATTTGACTATGATGTGTCTAGATGTGGATAACTAAATTTACCCTTTTTCAAGTTTTTTTGAGCTTCTTTAATGTGTCAATTGACATTTTTCATCAAATTTGGGAAGTTTTTGACCATTATGTCTTCAAATATTTTCTTTCCGCCTCTTTTTATTTTTCTCTGGGACTCTTACTGTGCATATGTTGGTATACTTCATGCTGTCCCACAGGCCTATGAGCCTCTGTTCATTTTTTTCTTTATTAATTTTCTTCTGCCTCCGTTGTATAATTTTGAGCTATCTGTATGTTTGCTGATTTTTTCCTTCTGTCAGATGAAATCTACCGTTGAACCACTCTAGTGAATATATCATTTGGTTATTGTATTTTTGACCACAGAATTTTGTATCATTAACTCTTATAATTTCTTTCTTTTTAATGGTATTGCCTGTATTGTGAGACACTGTTGGCATACCTTCTTTAGACATGGTCTTCTTTAGTTCTTTGGACATGTTTATAAAATTAAATGAAGTTTGTATCTACTAAGTTAAAAATATGAGCCTCCTCAAGGAACATTGTATCTTTTTCCACCCTATGTGTATGTGGCATACTTTCCAATTTCTTTTAATGTCTCATAATTTTTTTGTTGAACATTGGACATTTTAGCTAACATATTGTAACAACTCTGGTACCAGATTCCTCAAGTCTCCACCCAACCTCTAAAGTTTGTTGTTACTGTGTTTTTTATCTTTTTCTCTCCATTGTTTCAAATGCTTATTTGTTTAGCAACTCTCCTGAGCTAATTCTATAGGTTCTGTTTTTCCTGCAGTGTGTACACACTGAGTTTTTTTTATTAGCTAGTTGTTGTTGCTGTTGTTGCTGCTGCTGTTAAGTTCTTGTGTTTATTTTTAAGCCTGGCTTTCTGTGGGGCACCCCTCTGTCAGTATAATTTAGTGTTCAGCCAATGAGTAGTCAGAAGATTTCTTTAATTATCTTGCCTATGGTTCTTCTATCCTTTGCAAAGGGATTTGTATGAGAAGAATACCTTCAAACTTCAAAACAGTTTACAAGACAGCCTTAACTTTCACTGCCTGCTGGCACAGTGTCTCAAGATCAGACTTCTCCTTTCTCGTGTTTTTCCCGGGCATATACACAGCCTTTCACATATACTGAAACTTTTAGATTCCCACATATATGTTGGACCTTTCCAAGTTCCCTTATCTAGTTCTTCCATATTTCCTTTTAAATTCCTGGCCAGACTACCCCAACTGAATTCACAACTGTAGGCAGCTGAGATGTTGCCAGCAATTTTATTTTGTTTCAGTAATGCTCTGGAAATTGGCTCACCCTACCTTGCTGATCTGAGGTCTGTGTCAAATGAAATGGAGGTCACACTCAAAGAATATAGATTTTCTAAGAATCTGAAAGTTTGGACAAAATATTGACTGTGCTCTGGGAACGATACTTTTAATGGAAACCCAGAAGAGGGCAGTCATCTTCTTAGGCTAAAAGACTGATGGCTTTTCTCTGTTACAACACCACCGAGTGAGAGAGGGAGTGGGTGGGAATAACCTGAAGTTATAATGTCATAGACCTCACTGTCTCACCAAGATTCAGCATTTTCTCTTGGATAAATTTAGTTTATTTTTAGTTCATTCTGTGACACTAGTTAGTTTCCAGAGTTCTGAAAAGGTTAATTTTAGATATTTTGTTTACATTTGTGTTAGTTTTGAGGGAGAACAATTTTATGAGTATACTTCCTTTGTAACTCTGGAAGTCAATTGTGGCTCTGCTCCTTTAATGCCACAGACTACTTCAGCCAACTTCCAGCCTCTTATTAACTATCTCCGTACCCTAACAGAGTCTAGGTGACACAGGCCAGGCTTTCATTTGGTACTCTTGAAGCCCTTTTGCCTCATTTGAAATCAAGGTGATTATCATGCAGTCCCCTGAAGGGTAGATCAACAGATTTCCTTAAAGGGATTTATTTTCTCAATCACTTCAATCTCATTGCTTTCATACCAGTATTGATCAGGATGAACGTGTTTATCCTGTGGCAACATCTTGAAATTTAATGTAATATTTATTTTTATTTTTTTTTAATTTACACTGTTAGTTCATTTTAGGTTGGTGCAGTGTTCGTTTCTATATAGAGACTCAGGGACCAGTGTAACAGAGACTCCCCCATAATGTAGCTGTGCTATCTGGTACTTGGAGCATCTTCATGTGCTAGGAGAAGTACATGGAGGTCTCATCACTGCTTTCCCATGCTTCAGCCCAGAAGTGCTTCCTGCCAATTTCTCTCACAGCAAATTGGATAGAATTAGTCACACGGGTTTACTTAGCTCCAAGGGGATTGAGGTTTTTCTTGCCCTCCTTATGACTAGGAAAAAAAAAAAAAAAAAAAGAACCCACAATCTACTACACTACTCTTTAAACTGAATGCTGGTTAAGTGTTGCAAAAATCAGGTTCAAGCCATTTCCTCTTAGAGTCCTCTGTGGGTAGTCTAGCACTTTACTTTTGAATCGGGGCATACTTGGTATGTATTATTTTATTGTCTACTGGAACCTCAGCTGGAACTAAAGAAGGAAAATCTCATTTTACTTTCTTGCTACACAAAGGAGAATTTTTTATAGTTAGGATATTTTCTTAGATGCCTTTTCACAAATTGTCTCCACAACTGCCAGCAAGAATTGGCACTCTACGCAGTCCTGGTCCAGGAATGAGAGCAGCACTATTTTTTTTCATCTTTTCTTCCAACTGGCTCAGAGAACAAGAAGTTGCACTGATTCATTCTGACAGTCTGTCTGGCAATATCCACCTAAACAAGAAATGGTTTTCAAACATTATTAACAATAACTTTTGCATTGCTTTTCTAAAATTAATGTCTAGCTTTAGATCAGCTATTCTGTCCAATATAGAAAATTTACTTCATAAAGACTGTCCTAGCTGCACAAGATTGCTTAGTCAAACTATACATGGGGCCTCTATCATCCATCGCTCAAAAACGTAATAAACAGAGAGATCTTGTGTTTCTACTACAATCAGCCCTCTGTATCCACGGGTTCTTTATCCATTCACTCAACCAACCACAATCCTAAGTTCGTTGATTCATTGATGTGGAACCCACTGATACAGATGGCTGACTGTACTACACCACTGAATATAAGGGACTGAATATCAACAGATTTTGGTATCCATGCAGGTCCTGGAGCCAATCCCACTGGGATAATGAAGGATGACTGTATATGCTAAGGAGTGAGTTAAGATCTTAGACTTTAATAAGTGTGTGAAACATACATACTTATTATTCTCATGCAATTTCTAGTCTATTAAATATTAGAAAATAATTATACAGTCACCACATTCATTCAGTAACGCAATACATATTTATTTAGTATATTGAACATTTATTAGATGCTAGGTACTGAAATTCCAAAAGCAAATGGGGCATTATCTCTGTCCTTCAGGTTTAAAGGTTATGAAAATTTAATTGATTTATTCACTTCCCTTCATCATAACAAACAAAAGTATATCAGGACTTAATTATACTGCCTAAAATTTCTAATGTAAGTCTGTTTTGCTTCTGCTGAGGTCTGGTAATTGTGCTTCAATGTTAATTTCCCTAGTATAGTCTAGAGGGAACAGAACTTCTGAAATGGAAGAGTAAAGAACTTGATAGATCTTCTTCCCAACCATACAACAATTTAACTAGGGGAAATTATAAAAATATCATGTAACATTTCTAAAAATTTTCCTTAGTGCATATAGAAAATGGAGAAGCATTGGTTCAATAAAGTTTACTGAATCTTGTTAAGAACAGAGAGAGTCTGGCATTTGAGCTCTCACCCACTCTCTTCCTCCCCTCCCAGTTTGGTATTATGGATACTCTAGTTTGGATGAGTTATGGCCAAGAGTATCAAGTTGGACTTAACAAGTTGGGTAAACACAGAGTTTACCACTGTGTTACACAGTGAGTTCTACACCCAGATATATCATAGCCAAAATGTTGAAAGCAAACATAAAGAGAAAATCTTGAAAGTAGCGAGAAAAAAACACTTCACTTCCAAGGAGCCCTAATAAGATCAGCAGCTGAATTACCATCAGGAAAACAAAACCAAAAACAATAACAACAACAACAAAAGTAGCTATAATGCAGTGGGATGATGTATTCAAAGTATTAAAAGTTAAATAAAAAGGCTGTCAGTCAAAACTTTTTCCCTGAATAGCCTAACAAAATAGATATTTTCCAAATTATTTTAATATACACAATAATAAAATCACATATTCTAAGATGTTATCCTAATGCCAAATGAAATCTACATTTCCCAACTAAATGCTCTCCACACTCCAGCAGAGCAAAAGAAAACAATGTGATAAAATAGTAAGAACACAGTATTTGCACGTAAAGAACACTACATTTAAATCTAATTTCTGCATTTCATAGCTCTCTTGTAATGTGTAAGAATTATAGTCTCAATATGTCTAAAATAGGAATGATGATACATACATAACAGGGTCATGATAAGAATTAATTATTGTGACACATATGTGGTGCTTAGTACAGGGCAGGTACTCAATAAATGTTTGCTCTAGTAAAGAAAATTACTATTCTTAATATATGATGGACATTTCACTAGCAGTGTTGCACTAGTTCACCTTATTTATTTTGCCTAGAAGCACTGGATAGATAGTGATATCACTCTATTTTAAAGTGGATAAATGGTAGTACAAGTATGTAACAGAACTCATCCAATATCTTACATTTATAGCACATTTTATTTTAAGATTATACTTCCAAATTCTGAGTTCTATGACTTTTGGTTGCTGTTTTCACTGCAGTTTTCCTAATGCCTAAAACCACAACTAGAAGGTGGCTGATAGCAATAAGTATTTCTCGGGTGAATGAAAGCCAATCTTAATCTCATTTCAGACATAACATTGAGTCATGCTGAAATAAGGGGACTGCTAAAAACGTTAATATTCAATAAAACATAACACTTTGTATTATTATTATTTTTAACATCTTTATTGGAGTATAATTGCTTTACAATGGTGTGTTACTTTCTCCTTTATAAAAAAAATGAATCAGTTATACATATACGTATGTCCCCATATCTCTTCCTTCTTGCATCTCCCTCCCTCCTACCCTCTCTATCCCACCCCTCTACGTGGTCACAAAGCACCGAGCTGATCTCCCTGTGCTATGAGGCTGCTTAGCTATCTGTTTTACGTTTGGTAAAACAGATAGCTAAGCAGCCGCAAGCACAGGGAGATAGCTATCTATACCCACTAGCTATCTGTTTTACGTTTGGTAGGGTATATATGTCCATGCCACTCTCTTACTTTGTCCCAGCTTACCCTTCCCCCTTCCCGTATCCTCAAGTCCATTCTCTAGTAGGTCTGCATTTTTATTCCCGTCTTACCCCTAGGTTCTTCATGACCTTTTTTTTTAGATTCCATATACATGTGTGAGCATACGGTATTTGTTTTTCTCTTTCTGACTTACTTCACTCTGAGTGACAGTCTCTAGGTCCATCCACCTCATTAAAAATAATTCAGTTTCATTCCTTTTTATGGCTGAGTAATATTCCATTGTATATATGTGCCACATCTTCTTTATCCATTCATCTGTTAATGGACACTTAGGTTGCTTCCATGCCCTGGCTATTGTAAATAGAGTTGCACTGAACATGTTGGTACATGACTCTTTTTATATTATGGTTTTCTCAGGGTATATGCCCAGTAGTGAGATTGCTGGGTCATATGGTAGTTCTATTTTTAGTTTTTTGAGGTACCTCCATACTGTTCTCCATAGTGGCTATATCAATTTACATTCCCCACCAACAGTGCAAGAGGGGTCCCTTTTCTCCACACCCTCTCCAGCATTTATTGTTTCTAGATTTTTTCATCATGGCCATTCTGACAGGTGTGAGATGATACCTCATTGTAGTTTTGATTTGCATTTCTCTAATGATTAATGATGTTGAGCATTCTTTCATGTGTTTACTAGCAAACTGTATATCTTCTTTGGAGAAATGTCTATTTAGGTCTTCTGCCCATTTTTGGACTGGGTTGTTTGTTTTTTTGATATTGAGCTGCACGAGCGGCTTGTAAGTTTTGGAGATTAATCCTTTGTCAGTAGCTTCATTTGCAAAGGTTTACTCCCATTCTGAGGGTTGTCTTTTGGTCTTGTTTATGATTTCCTTTGCTGTGCAAAGGCTTTTAAATTTCATTAGGTCCCACTTGTTTATTTTTATTTCCATTTCTCTAGGAGGTGGGTCAAAAAATATTTGCTGTGATTTATGTCATAGAATGTTCTGCCTATGTTTTCCTCTAAGAGTTTGATAGTGTCTCAACTTACATTTAGGTCTTTAATCCATTTTGATTTTATTTTTGTGTACGGTGTTAGGGAGTGTTCTAATTTCATTCTTTTACATGTAGCTCTCCAGTTTTCCCAGCACCACTTATTGAAGAGGCTGTCTTTTCTCCATTGTATATTCTTGCCTCCTTTATCAAAGATAAGGTGACCATATGTGCATGGGTTTATCTATGGGCTTTCTATCCTGTTCCATTGACCTATATTTCTGTTTTTGTGCCAGTATCATACTGTCTTGATTATTGTAGCTTTGTAGTATAGTCTGAAGTCAGGGAGCCTGATTCCTCCATCTCCGTTTTTCATTCTCAAGATTGCTTTGGCTATTCGGGGTCTTTTGTGTTTCCATACAAATAGTGAAATTTTTTGTTCTAGTTCTGTGAAAAATGCCAGTGGTAGTTTCATAGGGATTGCATTGAATCTGTAGATTGCTTTGGGTAGTAGAGTCATTTTCACAATGTTGATTCTTCCACACCAAGAACATGGTATATCTCTCCATCTATTTATATCATCTTTAATTTCTTTCTTCAGTGTCATAATTTTCTGCATACAGGTCTTTTGTCTCCTTAGGTAGGTTTATTCCTAGATATTTTATTCTTTTTATTGCAAAGGTAAATGGGAGTGTTTTCTTAATTTCACTTTAAGATTTTTCATCATTATTGTATAGGAATGCAAGAGATTTCTGTGCATTAATTTTGTATCCTGTTACTTTATCAAATTCATTGTTTAGCTCTACTAGTTTTCTGGTAGCATCTTTAGGATTCTCTATGTGTAGTATCATGTCACCTTCAAACAGTGACAGCTTTACTTCTTCGTTTCCAATTTGGATTCCTTTTATTTCTTTTTCTTCTCTGATTTGTGTGGCTAAAACTTCCAAAACTATGTTGAATAATAGTGGCGAGAGTGGGCAACCTTGTCTTGTTCCTGATCTTAGTGGAAATGGTTTCAATTTTTCACCATTGTGGACGATGTTGGCTGTGGGTTTGTCATATATGGCCTTTATTATGTTGAGGAACGTTTCCTCTATGCCTACTTCCTGGAGGGTTTTTATCATAAATGGGTGTTGAATTTTGTCAAAAGCTTTCTCTGCATCTATTGAGATGATCATGTTTTTCACCTCAGTTTGTTAAGAATGGTTTATCACGTTGATTGACTTACGTATATTGAAGAATCCTTGCATTACTGGGTTAAACTCCACTTGATCAGAGTGTATGATCCTTTTAATGTGCTGTTGGATTCTATTTGCTAGTATTTTCTTGAGGATTTTTGCATCTGTGTTCATCAGTGATATTGGCCTGTAGTTTTCTTTCTTTTTAAAATCTTTGTCTGGTTTTTGTATCACGGTGATGGTGGCCTCGTAGGATGAGTTTGGGAGTGTTCCTCCCTCTGCTATATTTTGGAAGAGTTTGAGAAGGATAGGTGTTAGCTCTTCTCTAAATGTTTGATAGAATTGACCTGTGAAGCCATGTGGTCCTGGACTTTTGTTTGTTGGAAGATTTTTAATCACAGTTTCAATTTCAGTGCTTCTTATTGGTCTGTTCATATTTTGTATTTCTTCCTGATTCAGTCTTGGCAGGTTGTGCATTTCTAAGAATTTGTCCATTTCTTCCAGGTTGTCCATTTTATTGGCATAGAGTTGCTTGTAGTAATCTCTCATTATCCTTTGTATTTATGCAGTGTCAGTTGTTACTTCTCCTTTTTCATTTCCAGTTCTATTGATTTGAGTCTTCTCCCTTTTTTTCTTGATGAGTCTGGCTAATGGTTTATCAATTTTGTTTATCTCCTCAAAGAACCAGCTTTTAGTTTTATTGATCTTTGCTCTCGTTTCCTCCATTTCTTTTTCATTTATTTCTGATCTGATCTTTATGATTTCTTTCCTTCTGCTAACTTTGGGGTTTCTTTGTTTTTCTTTCTCTAATTGCTTTAGGTGTAAGGTTAGGTTGTTTATTTTAAATGTTTCTTGTTTCTTAAGGTAGGATTGTATTGCTATAAACTTCCCTCTTAGAACTGCTTTTGCTGCATCCCATAGGTTTTGGGTCATCGTGTTTTCATTGTCATTTGTTTCTAGGTATTTTTTCATTTCCTTTTTGATTTCTTCAGTGATCTCTTGGTTATTAAGTAGTGTGTTGTTTAGCCTCCATGTGTTTGTATTTCTTACAGATTTTTTCCTGTAATTTATATCTAGTCTCATAGCATTGTGGTAGGAAAAGATACTTGATATGATTTCAATTTTCTTAAATTTACCAGGGCTTGATTTGTGACCCAAGATATGATCTATCACATGTTCCATGAGCACTTGAGAAAAATGTGTATTCTGTTGTTTTTGGATGGAATGTCCTATATATATCAATTAAATCCATCTTGTTTAATGTATCATTTTAAGCTTGTGTTTCCTTACTTATTTTCATTTTGGATGATCTGTCCATTGGTGAAAGTGGGGTGTTGAAGTCCCGTACTATGATTGTGTTACTCTCGATTTCCCCTTTTATGGCTGTTAGCATTTGCCTTATATATTGAGGTGCTCCTACGTTGCATGCATTTATATTTACAATTGTTATATCTTCTTCTTGGATTGATCCCTTGATCATTATGTAGTGTCGTTCTTTGTCTGTTGTAATAGTCTTTGTTTTAAAGTCTATTTTGTCTGATATGAGAATTGCTACTCCAGCTTTCTTTTGATTTCCTTTTGCATGGAATATCTTTTTCCATCCCCTCACTTTCAGTGTGTATGTGTCCCTAAATTTGAAGGGGTCTCTTGTAGATAGCATATATATGGGTCTTGTTTTTGTATCCATTCAGCCAATCTATATCTTTAGGTTGGAGCATTTAATCCATTTACATTTAAGGTAATTATCCATATGTATGTTCCTATTACCATTTTCTTAATTGTTTTGTGTTTGGTATTGTGGGTCTTTTACTTCTCTTGTGTTTTCTGCCTAGAGAAATTCCTTTAGCATTTGTTGCAGAGCTGGTTTGGAGGTGCTGAATTCTCTTAGCTTTTGCTTGTTTGTAAAAGTTTCAATTTCTCTGTCAAATCTGAAAGAGATCCTTGCTGGGTAAAGTAATCTTGTTTGTAGGTTTTTCTCCTTCATCACTTTAAAAATGTCCTGCTACTCCCTTCTGGCTTGCACAGTTTCTGCTGCAAGATAAGCTGTTAACCTTATGGGGATTCCCTTATGTGTTATTTGTTGGTTTTCCCTTGTTGCTTTTAATATTTTGTCTTTGTATTTAATTTTTGATAGTTTGATTAATATGTGTCTTGCCATGTTTCTCCTTGGATTTATCCTGTATGGGACTCTCTGTGCTTCATGGGCTTGACTATTTCCTTTCTGTTATTAGGGAAGTTTTCAACTATAATCTCTCCAAATATTTTCTCAGTCCCTTTCTTTTTCTCTTCTTCTTCTGGGACCCCTATCATTTGAATGTTGGTGCATTTAATGTTTTCCCAGAAGTCTCTTAGACTGTCCTCAATTCTTTTCATTCTTTTTTCTTTATTCTGCTCTGAAGTAGTTATTTCCACTATTTTATCTTCCAGGTCACTTATCCATTCTTCTGTGTCAGTTATTCTGCTATTGATCTCTTCTAGAGAATTTTAAATTTCATTTATTGTGTTGTTCATCACTGTTTGTTTGCTCTTTAGTTCTTCTAGGTCCTTGTTAATTGTTTCTTGTATTTTCTCCATTCTATTTTCAGGATTTTGGATCATCTTTACTATCATTATTCTCAATTCTTTTTCAGGTAGACTGTGTATTTGCTCTTTTTTTGTTAGGTCTGGTGGGTTTTTGCCTTGCTCCTTCATCTGCTGTGTCTTTCTCTGTCTTCTCATTTTGCTTAACTTACTTGTTTGGGGTCTCCTTTTCGTAGGCTGCAGGTTCATAGTTCCCGTGTTTTTGGTATCTGTCCCTAGTGGCTAAGGTTGGTTCAGTGGTTTGTGTAAGCTTCCTGGTGGAGGGGACTAGTGCCTGTGTTCTGGTGGATGAGGCTGGATCTTATCTTTCTGTTGGGCAGGTCCACGTCTGGTGGTATGTTTTGGGGTGTCTGTGGCCTTATTATGATTTTAGGCAGCCTCTGTGCTAATGCATGGGGTTGTGTTTCTGTCTTGCTAGTTGTTTGCCATAGGGTGTCCAGCACTGTAGCTTCCTGGTCGTTGAGTGCAGCTGTGTCTTGGTTTTGAGATGGAGATGTCTGGGAGATTTTCGCCGTTTGATATTACGTGGAGCTGGGAGGTCTCTTGTGGACCAGTGTCCTGAACTTGGCTCTCCCACTTTAGTGGCACAGCCCTGACGCCTGGCTGGAGCACCAAGAACCTGTCTTCCACACAGAAAAAGAGAAAAAGGGAAATATATATATATATATATATATATATATATATATATATATAAATTGATACATATACATCTATATGATATATATATATATATATCAATATATAGTATATATATATATATATATATCATTACTCCCAAAGTCCACCTCCTCAATTTGGGATGATTTGCTGTCTCTTCAGGTATTCCACAGATGCAGGCTACATCAAGTTGATTGTGGAGATTTAATCTCCCTGCTCCTGAGGCTGGTGGTAGAAATTTCCCTTTCTTGTCTTTGTTTGCTCAGCTCCTGGGGTTCAGCTTTGGATTTGGACCCGCCTCTGCGTGTAGGTCGCCTGAGGGCGTCTGTTCTTTGCTCAGACAGGATGGGGTTAAAGGAGCAGCCTATTCGGGGGCTCTGGCTCATTCAATCCGGTGTAGGGAGGGGTACGGATGCAGGGTGAGCCGGCGGTGGCAGAGGCCGGCGTGACATTGCACCAGCTTGAGGTGTGCCGTTCGTTCTCCCGGGTAAGTTGTCCCTGGATCCCGGGACCCTGGCAGTGGCTGGCTGCACAGGCTCCCCGGAAGGGGGGTGTGGATAGTGACCTGTGCTCGCACACAGGCTTCTTGATGGCTGTTGCAGCAGCCTTAGCGTCCCATGCCCGTCTCGCGGGTCCACGTTGATAGCCACGGCTCGCACCCGTCTCTGGATCTCCTTTAAGTGGTGCTGTTAATCCCCTCTCCTTGCGCACCAGGAAACAAAGAGGCAAGAAAAAGTCTCTTGTCTCTTCGGCAGCTACAGACTTTTTCCCGGACTCCCTTTCGTATAGCTGTGGCGCACTAGGCCCTTTCAGGCTGTGTTCACGCCGCCAACCCCAGTCTTCTCCCTGGGATCCGACCGAAGCCCGAGCCTCAGTTCCCAGCCCCCGCCCGCCCCGGCGGGTGAGCAGACAAGCCTCTCGGGCTGGTGAGTGCTGGTCGGCACCAATCCTCTGTGCGGGAATCTCTCCGCTTTGCCCTCCGCGCCCCTGTTGCTGTGCTCTCCTCTGTGGCCCCGAAGCTTTCCCCCTCCGCCACCCGCAGTCTCTGCCCGCGAAGGGGCTTCCTAGTGTGTGGAAGCTTTTCCTCCTTCACAACTCCCTCCCACTGGTGCAGGTCCCGTCCCTATTCTTTTGTCTCTGTTTTTTCTTTTGTTCTTTTTCCCTACCCAGGTACGTGGGGAGTTTCTTGTCTTTGGGAGGTCTGAGGTCTTCTGCCAGCTTTCAGTAGGTGTTCTGTAGGAGTTGTTCCACATGTAGATGTATTTCTGATGTATTTGTGGGGAGGAAGGTGATCTCCGCGTCTTACTCTTCCGCCATCTTGAAGCTCTTGTTGACTCTGTATTATTTAAATTAACAGAAAATCTTAGGAGGCTCATGTATTCTTTTAAAATTTTGTCATAATATTCCAAAGTCAATATTCCAAAAAGTTAGTCTTCCTACAGTCAAGGTGAAAACAAAATCTAGCTATTCTGGATTTTTACCTGGTTTCTCCCAAACAGTAGTTTACTAGATCTCTGACCATCATAAATTTAGCTGTATAAACTCCCAAAATAATCTCACAGAACTCAACATATGGACAATATGTGATACCCACCATATGAAAATGTGAGATGTAGGGTATATTATATGTAAACAATCATTATTTAGTTAAAATTGGACATTTCCCAATGACTCACATCAGTGTCATTCATTAGTCCCTGTTCCCACTCCCACAGATGATCAGGAAGTTCAGGAGCTCACATATTAGTCAATAAAATTCTTCAGATCATAAATCTAATTTTATCTGATTCACAAAGTTTCAACACTCAGGGGATTTTGACAAAGGCTTGATTGCCAGTTCTTGACTACAGTAAAAGGAGATGATGCTTTAAGGTATTTCTTTATTCTGTTATCTTAGGTAGGTCTTAAAGTCTGGAGATAAAAGCAAATTTGTTGTAAAATTTGACACGTAAAAATTGAATCACTGGAATCCTTCTATATCATGACTCAGCAGTAGAATATAAATCAGTATAAGTCAACTAATTAGGCTGAAGTTTTTGCTGTGACTCCAAGCTGCTCATAAAATATCCACTTCCTTTTATTACTGGGCACCCAGAAATACATTTCTTTGACTGTGGTCCAGTTGGGTGAGACCATGTGACTGTGTTTTTGCTAATAAAATAGAATTACATGTGGCATTTCCAGACCAGGACGTTATGAAGCAAGTGGCCACTCTGCATTTTCTTCTTCGGCTGGTGGCATGCAGGAAACACGAGAGTCATGGGGATACCAGAGTCATGAATGTCCTTTTAGCACCTTGTAGCAGCAAGCTGACCCCCAATCATATATGTTAATATTCATGGATAAATGGTCAAGCATAAAAATTCTAGTATGTTTGAGCCATTACATATTTTGGGATCTATTTATGGCTGACATCCTTTCATCACAAACCAAGTATATATTAGTAAGTATAGCAATAATTAATGCAAGCCACTTTAATAATTGAAGTTAAAGGAATTTTATTTATCCACAGATTCCTAGAGTTAGTTTAGGGCCTACTTTTAAGCGTTGCATCAACACCAGGGATAAAATAATAAATAATGCTTGGTACCACCTGGTAGAAAATCATATTTGACTCCTTGAATACTCCCTGAATAAGTAAAACATCCGTGTTTATATTTGGAATGCACAATACATGATAAGCTTTTATATTTTCAATCGACAGCAGAATATTTATTGTAATATTTATGTTGCAAAACTAAGTGTTACAAATTGTTTTTATTTCTGACTCTTAACTCACCAGTCTAGAAAATAAATAAGTCTGGATAGAAATATACAGAACTGGATGGATGGCAGGAGGAAGGAAATCCAGAGTTCAACTTTATGCTGTAGGAACAAAGAGTATTCTACGTAAATATTTTTACTTGAAAACAAAACATCATATAATGTAGTGAAAATACATGTATTGAATGAAATATGAAATATTTAGCAATAGTAGCTTTTAAACATTTCTGGTTTTAGTATAAATGGTGAAACCACTTTGAAAAACTGTTTTTCAATTTCTCATATATTTTAACACACACCTATTCTAACTCTACTTTTCTACTCCTAAATATATATCTAAAAAGAATGCTTAAGTCCGTAAAGCATTTTATACAAGAACATTTATAACAGTTTTATTCTTCATATCCAAACCAATAAAAAGTCCACATATTTTTCAGCGGGGAAGTAAATGAATTGTGATATATCAGTATAGTGCAGTACTACATAGCAATCATGATAAACAAACTTCTGATACAAGTGACAGTGCAAATATGTCCCAAAAATATATTGAGTGGAATAAGGTAGAAACAAAGGAACGCAAATTTTGTGGATTCGTTAACATGTAGCCTGAGAACTGAACAAATGAATTTATATTAAACAAGACGAACAAGATTACCTCTGTGAGGGGGGCATTGACTAAGAAAAGGCATGAGGAAACTACCTAGGGGTATGAAAATGCTCATTATCTTGATTTAATTAGAGGTCATCTAAGCATGTGAATATAAACAAAGTAAAAACATTTAATTAAAAATCATAATTAAAATATTTTTGAATACATGGTAACACCTCTTCAATTGAAATACTTAAGTCTCAGATTCATTTTATCACTTATTTATTGTCTCAATAGACATTAAATAATTATTAAGAATTTACTGTGTACCAACCAAACTCAATGGTGGGAATTTTAAAAATTTTTTTTTTTAAACATTTATTGGAGTATAGTTGATTTATAATGTTGTGTTATTTTCAGGTGTAGAGCAAAGTGAATCTGTTGTATAAATACATATATCCACTCTCTTTTAGATTCTTTTCCCATATAGGACATTACAGAGTACTGACTAGAGTTCCCCGTGCTATACAGTATATTATCTATTTTATATATATATAGAGAGAGAGAACTAATAACTGTATATGTCAGTCCCAATGGTGGGAATTTGAAGTGAGTAAGATATTAACTCTGCCTTTAAGAATCTCCCAGTCTAGTAAAGAAAATGAACACAAGAATCCATAATATATGATTAAATCCTTTCTGTATCAACAGTTATTTAATTGCATGTTGTATAATGTATATGAGATATATGATTATTGCGGGAATGCAATGGAAAAAGCAAGGAAGCATACCTAAAAGATGGCATCTTCAGTCTTACATTAATGTAATTACCACTACGTAAAATGCCTCCCCCCGCCCAAAGCACAAATAAGAGAAAGCAATTTGGCTAAGCAATCATGTGCTTATTAGTTCGGTTCCCTTAGTCCTAACTGGTAGACTCAAAATTAACCACAGGGCTCCCCTGGTGGCGTAATGGTTGAGAGTCCGCCTGCCAATGCAGGGGACACGGGCTCGTGCCCCGGTCCGGGAAGATCTCACGTGCCGCGGAGCGGCTGGGCCTGTGAGCCATGGCCACTGAGCCTGCGCGTCCGGAGCCTGTGCTCCGCAACGGGAGAGGCCACAACAGTGAGAGGCCCACGTACCGCAAAAAAAAAAAATAAAATAACCCCATTTAATTCTAACTCCAGCCACCAGGAAAAGATGGGTTGCTATAGAATGGCAATTAATGAAATCCCTTTTTTAGACATATAATCCCAAATTCTTCATTGGAAAGACTAAAATGACATATCGGAAAAAAATCCCAAGGTGAGTTAGAACCAGAAAATTTAAGAGAAACTTGCAAAGAGAGTATCTAAAAATTTGGCCTAACTTTTATACCTTGAGAAGATTTTCCTTCCTGGAAAAAAGAAGGAAGGTTTATTTCTTGCCATTGTATTCCTTCCTTCCAGTCTGAAACATAAGGCCCATCTTGAAATTGTCTTCTTCCCTACCCACTACTAAAAGCACCCAGATAGTCTATTCCCCTCTTGTTAAAGTGGACTTCTCCCATAGATTTTGCTTTCATTTAGTGATTTTCAACTCCAATAGAAGTTCCCTCATACTGAGTTACAGTGAAAGCTGGCTGGGTGCAAGCTGGGATCTTTCATGGGTCCTTTCCAGCCTACCTATGATTAATGTGTAATATTTTCAGTTTCTTTCTCAGAGAGTAGTTTTAATGCTATATTGTTCTGAAATAAAATAAGAATATGTTGTTTATGCAAACTATAAGCTCCCTGTCCTTAATTACAGCATCAGTAACTTCCATGAAAAGTCATTGAGCTTAGAGTTCTAGCAGAGTAAGGGTTAGGCTTTATTTTGAAATTTCTTACTTAAAAGTCCAAAGCATTAAATTGCATGGTTATAAACTCACAGCTCAAATAAAAAATCAAGTCATGCAAGGCGAATACTATTCCTGTAAAAAAGTCACATAAATAGGGAAAAGCTGAATCGAGTGGAAAGCTTGACAAATATGTAAATATGCTAACAAAAGCTATTTTCTTACCAAAGCCAGATTGGTGCCTCCTGTCCTTATAAAACAAATCATATTACTGCCTAGAAATCTCAAGCTTTGTAAAAACGTGTGGTTAAAGAAAGAATGATCTAGGCAAATGCACATGATGTAACATATGCTGAATTTTACCTAGTGATAAAAATTGAAAAATGTAAAATCAAACAACGGTGGATTTGAAAGAGTCTTTAGAAACTGCCGAGTAGGTTATGTTTGTATTACCATCACCAAATGAACCAAGAACACCAGATTCGGCACAAACCGCTGCTCATTCTCCCACCAGAAACATTCAGAGGCATACACATCTACAACTGGCCAGGAAACAATCCATGTAAAGGAGCGCATGAGTGATGGAGCTTATACACAGCACCAAGAAAGGACTAATCTCTCAAGCTGTTCTTTCAGAAGAGGATGTGATTAGCACATGACACTGGGGGTGGGGATGGGGAAGTGGATCACAACTCTAGTCACTAGATCCTGTCTTTAGGACCTTACTGTGGGAATAAAACCCTCAGCCGCAGGTGTTTGTTTTACCTTTTTTTAAAAAAAAAAAATTGAAGTATACTTGATTTACAATACTGTGTTAGTTTCTGGTGTACAGCAAAGTGATTCAGCCATATATATGTACCACATCTGCTTTAACCGTTCATATGTTGATGGACACTTAGATTGCTTCCACGTCTTGAATTTTACCTCTTTCTTAAACAGAAAGCACTCAGTTTTCACCCACCATCCACATATGCAGGCTTATCTCCTGGCTTTGGGTAGGAGGGTGGTGTCATTTTAAAAAACAAATTTTAAATAAATTTATTTATTTACTTATTTATTTATGGCTGAGTTGGGTCTTTGTTGCTGCACGTAGGCTTTCTCTAGTTGGAGCGAGCGGGGGCTACTCTTCGTTGCCGTGCGCGGGGTTCTCATTGCGGTGGCTTCTCTTGTTGTGGAGCACGGGCTCTAGGCGAGTGAGATTCAGTAGTTGTGGCTTGCAGGCTCTAGAGCACAGGCTCAGTAGTTGTGGCGCACAGGCTTGGTTGATCCGTGGCATGTGGGCTCTTCCCGCACCAGGGCTCGAACCCATGTCCCCTGCATTGGCAGGCATATTCTTAACCACTGCACCACCAGGGAAGCCCCAAGGGTGGTGTCATTTTAATAGGTATGGGTGCATTCATGGGAGGATTTGCGTGAGGTATTGCGGGGGGGGGGGGGGTTGGGGGTGGGGGGGGTTGTTTTTCCATTTGTTGTCTGTTTCTCTAGAACTGAAGAAAGTTGTTCCAATGAGTTTTCAATGTCTTTTTCCTAATACAAAAGAAAAAACAGGTAATATCTCACTGGAGTAGAATTGATTGATTCTGGAGTAGAATTGATTGATTTAATTTGAAAGAAAGCCCTCAAATGTAAAATTGAGGGCTTTCTTTCAAATTAAATACTTTGTTTATCCTGGGAAAGCTTCTGTCATTTGGCAGCATGGAACAAAGTGATAGGCCCTGGGATGGAAGTGAGGTCTCCAGGAATTCTCTCATCTTTTCCAATCTTATCTAGACAAAGTGCTTCCTTTTATTTTAGCAGTCTCAGAGAAGGAATAGGTGGAAGTGCCCATTTGGCCTTTTTCAAATAAACATACAACATAATATAACTCATAAATATAAAAAGCAAAGTTTGTGTCCTTGCCGATAACCTTATCTTTGTTATCAAATGTTACCTTATCAAATTAACATTAAATAAAAATCTTTCACTGAGGCATCAAATCTCCTCCATTTATTTTCTTGTCTCAGGAGCCTTTCTATATTCTCTTCCTTCAACTCTCTGCCGAAAGATTTCACTTCCAGAGAAAACATAAATTTATATTGCAGCAGTGAAATGCTGCTGTAATGCAGGCTGTCAATTTGTCATGATAGGCCAACGTTCTTCTTATAATGTGTTAGTAAAACTGAACATCAAATAGTTACTTTTCCTATGTGCAGTCCAGTAGAAATTATAAACTCTTTCACTTACTTTCACTATAAGGATTACCTGTATTTCTTCAGTATTCCTTATATGATGTTTAGTCTTTCGTGACTTTAATATTTTATCTTCACAGTTTTAGATGTTTTCGTCTGTGAAAGAAGGAGTTTCCTGATAAGCTACAGATTCATCTCTATCTTCTCGTGTACTTAATAAATAGACAATATTTTAAAATAGTTTAAAATTAAACATGAACAGTAATCACTCTGACTTCTCAGGATGTATGTTCATGTTCAAAATCTATTCTTTTTTTTAATCATGTAACTATTTCAAACAGGTTATTTTCATGGAAGTAGCCAGGTGTTTCATTAGTCCCATATACTGAATTTTGATATAACAGGACAATATAATTGGTGATAGTTCCAAATCGTGTGCATAACTATCATACATTAAGTAGGGACAGTACCAGACTTATAGACTTGGTTAGACTTTTTTTGTAAGAAATTCCCCCATGGGTGAGAGAATCATTATATAACAGCTAATTTCTGATGAAACACCAATAAACACTCAAATATATAACTTAAATCATTGATCTCATCAAAGCACTCATACCATTCCCAATTTAACTGTTGATTTTTGCACAAATTGATGTGTATATTATTTTGCTTTTTTCCCCTGGATGAGTAGAGAATTCATTACTTCTAAATTTTTAAATGATTAGCATTATATACTACAGTTCACCCTTAGAATCACTTGTCATTGACCCTGCCAATCTGTAAGTAAATTTCTATCCATAAGTAAATTTCCCATTGCCATCCTTTTCCTGTTTATCCAGTACATAGTCAGTAGTCTGTAATTATAAGAAGCACTCTTTTCCAAAAACCCATAGCTCTCTTCCCTTTATTCTTACATTTTCCTAATTTAGCAACACATATCTGTTTTCTCCGTGTCTTTAACCATGCAGTTGAGCACTGATGCAGAAAATTCCACCACTCCAAAAATTGATAATGAGAGTCAAGAGTCACAAATGCACATGAAATCTAACAGGCACACAAAAGTGTCTGCCCATCCTACTAATAGTAATGTGACTCTCCCAGTTTCAAAGAAGATTGTTTTGCATTTTTTTATATCTAAGTCTCATAGTCACCTTTACTTTCAGCCAATTCTAGCCTTGCAATTTTACTTACGATATAGAAGTCACCAGGTTTAGACTCCCAGATCTTTCTATCAATGATCCCAAGCTTTCCAAGAGCAATTCCATTCTAGTTAAAACATAAGCCCTTTCATTACTTGAGCACCTTTTTTACCTTATCTCTGTTTCTACCCTGTGCATTTGGAGGCCAGCAGTTTGCTAGGCACCTTGAATTCAAAGACAAAACACAGTAATTGAGGGGCTGCTAATTTCAGAATCATACTATAAGCTCTGCAACAGAAGAGACAATGGGCTGGTTGTTGAATGAATGAATGAATGAAGACTCCCATGATTAATGAAGGTGTGCATGGTAAGAATTTGCAAAGCTGTTGAAGAAATATGATTGTGCTGCTATAATAGGAATTGTTAATAGATATCTGTTTACCCTTACAGATTACTTATTAATCTTTATTCATTTTTAACAAAAACAAGAGACTTTAATCAATAACATGGTAAATGGAAAATGTTGACATATTTTTGGCTTAATGAGGAGCTACATAAAGAATATAACCATCAGTAAAACCAACAGCTATCTTTTTTTAATTAGGTATTTACTTTATGTCCATCACTATGCTAAGTGTTTAGAAGTATTATTAAATCTTTACTCCATTTTGAGTTGGTCACTGTCATTAAAATTAATCATCACACCACCATTTTTTAATTGAAATAGTCGATGCTTAGAGGCAGTGTGCAATTTGCCTAGGATTATTCAGGGCCTTCGAATCAGGAGTCCAAATTATTAACAATCATCCTCTTTCTTCCCTAGTAATAAAATTTGAAAAAAACACTTCAATCACATGGAGAGAGAAGTTTGCATTTTTTGTCATGTAGAAAAGACCTACATTCAGATTAGAAAGTATCTAACAATTACTTTTTTTTTAATGTCAACAATTGCTATATTCTTAATACATCCAGTGAAAGTCTTAAATACTGCTTTACTATAAATGATCTACTGTCCTAAGACAAAAAATCCTAAATACAAATGTCTACGTTCAGTTTTTTCACATTGGATAGGTTTCATTTTAGTCTGCTTCGTTTATCTGTTAAATACCTAGGGATCCATGTCTCAGTCAATACCCATATCTGTTCAAAATAAATTAATCTCCTTTAGGTAGATAGCCTGATAAAAATGATTTAAGTAGCTCAAACAACTTGGGTTCATTTCCCTTTCCTAGTTTGAATCCTTTAAAATAGGTGCATTTTTTATTTTGAAATTGAATTACTGATACCTGTTGAGATGGCTGTAAATGAGCAAGTACTAAAGTCAGGAAAATACACTCTAGCTATGTAGGTAGTCACTTTTTTTTTTTTAACCTAATATTTGTTCCTTAAAGAATCCTAGTGATTTTTTTATCCTGTCTTTCCTTACTGTTTTACTACAAATAATTCACAATTTGTAAAGCCATGTTTCTAAATGAAATATTGCAAACTAAATCTTATTTAAAGTTGTCCACATTTTGTTTGATGTTTGGACTTGTCTGGAAATGAACTCTCTTCAGAAGTAGAAACTATCTTACAGGTGATAAATTGAGATATCCTGGTTTAGTTAGTTGAAACTATGTTAGATGAACTCTTTCCTGGATTCACCTTCTAAATGAAGAAAATTTAATTGCTTAATGTCAAATTACAAAATAGTAATGGATGAAGATTATTTTCTCTTTCACAGTCATTTAATTTTTTTTAATTGTAAAGATATTATATGAGTAATATTGAAAGAAAGCTTGTCATGAGTTCAGATATAATTAAAGGGAAATAATTTCTGTCCAGTTATGACTTGCTAATAGATTTGCTCGCATGTGTCTTATTTCTGCTGTTTAACACTGGCTGTCAAGGAAAGAATTGTCAACTTGAAACAAAAGCACAAAAACATGCAGAAGTTTTACACATGTACAAATTAAACCTAGGGAATGAATTGTATATTAAAGACTTAATTATGTTAAAGATTAAATTAGCTTTGTGCAGTGACTCACAAAATCTATTTTTATATAGATATAATTTGTTTTAATTAAAATTTGCATTTAAGTTCATTTACTAATTTATTTCCCAAGAAAGTAATTCTCCAGTGAACAGTTGAACTTTGAACGTATTGACTCGTATGTCCCAAGCCCTTTCTTATTATAAAAAAATAACTATAAATGAACATCATTGTGAACTGTAATTTTTTTTTTTTTTGGCTGTACTATGTCTTCCTTGCTGCATGTGGGCTTTCTCTAGTTGCGGCGAGCAGGACTACTCTTTGATGAGGTGCACAGGCTTCTCATTGTGGTGGCTTCTCTTTTTGAAGAGCACAGGCTCTAGAGTGCACGGGCTTCAGTAGTTGTGGCGCACGGGCTTAGTTGCCCTGCAGCATGTGGGATCTTCCTGGACCAGGGATCGAACCCCTGTCCCCTGCGTTGGCAGGTGGATTCTTAACCACTGGACCACCAAGGAAGTCCCTATAATATTCTTTCCTACTTAAATCTTGAAGGTTATACTTTAGAACAAACACAACTCTCTGTAAAATCACACTAGGATAAATTAAATTAATAACACTAATAGTTTGTGTCTTAAAATTTAGCAATATTTTTGAATCTTTAAGCTATCTAAGGATATGAATGAATATAAACACATTTATTATAAATAATGATCATAAGTACATAAGGTTTAGAATTACATGCTTTCTACTGAATTGACTGCCATCACTCACTTGAATTTTGCAGTTGGTTGAGAAATTTTGTTTGAAATAAACTATTTTTGAAGCAAGAAATTTCATTTTCAAGATAACTATATTTACCTTCCTTTACATGTTTTATGAGCAAGATGTGGGTTTCAGGTTTTTTTTTTTTTTGGAAGCCACATCTTTGGATGCTCATATCTATATATACATTTTTTTTTTCTTTTGTGTAGTCTAGTGAATGGGCAACATAGACGTAGTACCTCTGTGTCCATCCTAAAAGAGAGTTGTTGATTTATCAGTCCATTTAGTAGGTGATTGGGTTAATCTAAATCTTTAGGAATTCTTGAATAAGTTTGGAAACTGGCTTTTTGTAAGAAATGCAAGGTAAATAATTGAGCAAAACCCATTTTAATCTAACACTTTTAATAAGTGTTATTGTGTTTATTAAATAATTATTTTTAACAAAAAATAAATCACATGTATCTCCCATACCCATTCCCTACTCACATGAGTTAGTCCTACTGATTTGCTTTCTAAAATCTATTGAATCTCTCCCTTCCTTTTATTTCCACTGTTATTGCCCTAGTTTATGATGCCATCACAAATGTCTCTGTCCATTGTATTTTGTACTGACTTCTTTCTCTAAATTAGAATCTGCTGTCCTCTATTCCACCTCTATTTCATTCTCCATATCATCTTTGGAACAATCTTTTTAAAACACCATTCTTCATTCTTCCTGAGAGAAAAAAAGGGCAAAAATTTGCCCTGGCTTAAGTTCTTTCACAATTGACCTCCTGCTCTGCAATTTCCATACCTGACCTACAAAAGACCATACTCAAATATTTGATATTCCCCAAATATATCCCTGCATGTTTTAATGATTTTTCATGCCTTTCTCCTTTTCCAGAAAAGCCCTTCCCCTGCATGCATATAACAAACACTCTTTCAAACTATTTTTACCTTACATTTCTCTGGAAACCTGTGACTGTTCCCCTAATGGGAGTCTTCTCTGAGCTCCAGCAACCTTTGAGCATACCTCTGCTGTGTTGACTGTGATGTGAAAAGAGGATTTTTTGTCTCATGTCTTCATCCCTGTATCTACAACAAAGTACATGGAAGCTAGAGGGTAATAAGTTTTATTTTAATTACTTTTTATTTGAGTATAGTTACTTTACAGTGTTGTTTTAGTTTCTTGCTGTACAGCAAAGTGAATCAGTCATACATATACAAATATCCACTCTTTTTTTAGAGTTCCTGGTAGGTTATAAGTATTGAAAAATATTTGCAGGATGAAAGATTTTTTTTTTTTCCGGTATGCGAGCCTCTCACTGCTGTGGCCTCTCCCGTTGCGGAGCACAGGCTCTGGATGCACAGCCTCAGTGGCCATGGCTCACGGGCCCAGCCACTCCACGGCATGTGGGATCTTCCCAGACTGGGGCACGAACCCGTGTCCCCTGCGTCAGCAGGTGGACTCTGAACCACTGTGCCACCAGGGAAGCCCAGGATGAAAGATTTTAATGAAACTGTATGTTTACGTATCTTTCTGTTTTATTATTCTGAGTGCATTGAGGGTTGGTGCCAAATCTCATTCACCATTGTCAATAATAAATTTTAAAATAAATGCTGTACTGTTTTCTCAAATTTAAGTAATATATAATTATTTAAATTAGAAGTAAAAATATTCCATTTTCCCAATCCAGTTTTGCTCACCTTCCCTTTCACTTACTCATCATCAGAAATAATTTCTATTAGCAGTTGACATATCATTCTGATTTCTTTGCTGACTATTCAAATATTTAAATGCATACATAAAAAATAAGACATTTGAGTTATTTACAAATGGTTTTTATATATGTGTGTGCATATATACATATGCATATACATATATGTGTGATTCTTTATCTACACATCTGAAACTTGTCTTTTTATTATTATTATTATTTTATTTAATGATACTGGATACCTTTTTCCACTCTAGTTTATACAGATCTACCTCATATTTTTAGTGACTTCCTAGTATTAGATTATTTGGATATGCCATATTGCACTTGTCATGATTGACAGTGAGGATCCAATAGCTTTTTCAATCATTTCTTGAAGATTGTTAGTGTTGGAAGTATATTTGAAAGTTATTTATTTATTTTTTTTAAGAAGATGTTGGGGGTAGGAGTTTATTAATTTATTTTTACTGTGTTGGGTCTTCGTTTCTGTGTGAGGGCTATCTCTAGTTGTGGCAAGTGGGGGCCACTCTTCATCGTGGTGCGCGGGCCTCTCACTGTTGCGGCCTCTCTTGTTGTGGAGCACAGGCTCCAGACGTGCAGGCTCAGAGTTGTGGCTCACAGGCCTAGTTGCTCCATGGCATGTGGGATCCTCCCAGACCAGGGCTCGAACCCGTGTCCCCTGCATTAGCAGGCAGATTCTCAACCACTGCGCCACCAGGGAAGCCCTGAAAGTTATTTTTAAAAACACATTTCAGTGTTAGATAGTATCACTTGGCTTCCAAAATGAAAAATTAAATTATTATTCTTTCATATTTTTCTCTCTACCTTCTGTTTATCATGGTGTGTAGTATTTAATTTAATTTGTAGCTATAATCTCTCTGATAATTAATTTTTTATTATTTGATATTTAGCCAACACTTCTTTATTCTTTTCTTTTAAAAAATTTACTTATAGGCTTAATTTCATCACTAAGTACATTAGATAAGAACGTTCCACGAGTACATTCAAGTTTGAAAGGATATCCCCATTATAACAGTCTTCTCCAGGCTTGTTACGATACTTATAGGTTCATACTTTCATCCTCCAGAATTTATCAACATGGTTCAATTGTGTTGGACCTTTGAATAATGCTCAAGTCTGAGGTAGGCTGTTAGACAAACTGGATGACTGAAAAATCTTTCTTTATTCAGATGTGTGCTGAGTTCAAATTTCCTATTTTAAGATTTGACATTTCAGTATGAAGATACACTATTTCTTTCATTTCAGTGAAATTTCTTTTCTTTTAATCTCCCCAACAATTTTTGATTTTAGTTTCATATATTGGATGTTTTACTTTGGGAATTACTTTTATGGCATTTGCCCTTCATATATTTTATTTTTTCCCTTAAATGCCTTAATATGTTTGTTTATATTATATGAGTTTATTATGATATCTGTCTTTTCTCTGTATCAGATACTGAATTTTAAACAATTTCTAATGTGTTCCTGGGCAGTATTGTCAAATCAGCAATTCCAGAAAACTCTAAAAAATGGTAAACTTGGTACCAGATCTCTTGCTTCAGCTCAGGCTTTGTTGTTGTTGCTTTTTCTCTTCCCCAGACTGTAAGCAATATAGCTCCTAATTAAAGTATATCAGTGTAAAATCTCAATTTGCTTGTCTTTCTTTTTTAAGAACTGCTTTGTGGTATACAGGAAGAGGATAGAAACTTACCATTCCAGAATTTCTGTTTCTTCATATGGCCACCCATATTCCAGTTGTTTAAAATACATTGTTTATGGGGTTTTTTGTGGGCTTTTTAAGGTTATTAAGAAATAGAAAGTATTTGATGAAAGTTTATTCCACAAATATTATTTGGATGTTTTCATATGTTTCTTATCTTATTTTTCACGTGTTTATGTTTAACCATATAGAATATGTTTCATGTGTGTGGATCTGTGTATAGGAAAATCCAGAGAATAAAATTTTTAAGACTACTTAATTAGCCAACTTATGAACTTCTATGGTGTTTTTTTTAATAAATTTTATCTTTCAACTAGAAAAGCATATTAAGCACATATAATTCATTCCATCCCTATTTTTTCAATAGTTATACATGTACTTTGTTCTCCTTATCTTACTATATAGGTTAAAAGAGTGATTTTTAAAAGTACATTCTATGAAGCCCATAGGCAAGAAGGTGATGAGGCTTTAGATTCATGCTCTTGTTAAATCCATAGCAGTCTTATGTATTTGTGATTCACCTATTACATTTCTGCAAACAATTTAACAAAAGTATTAAGCTACTGAATTGTTTATTTTTCATAAATAAAAAAGGATCTAAACAGTAGGTTCACAGCAAGCATTCTCTTTTCCATCTATTTAATTCGCGTACCTGTCAGGTGTTTCTATGTATTTTTAAAAATCTTATTCTTGTTTTCTTTCTTACAATAATTTTAATATACAATTATTTTTATTTTGGTTCATGAGCTCTTTTAAATGACCTGAACTCAGTTTAAGAAAAAAGAGAGTACTAAATATTTTTATTACATGTTTATATTAAATTTTAATCAAACACAAATAAAATAAACAATTAAGGATATACAACTGTCTTCCATTCTGAACATATCCCCTTCATGTTTTCCAAATTCAAATTCCAGATCCCTCCTGCTGTTCAGATAAAATTTTTTCCTAATATTTTCTGCTTGGAAAACTAAATTTTCTGTACTGATTATTAATGGAAAACTTATTTTAGTTATAGTTTAGCTATTTGGCTGTGATTAAGTGAAACTAGTACAATCTCACTCAGTAACTACTTTCATATTATCAGATGTGGCTCTTAAAATATGTGGAAACAGGGCTTCCCTGGTGGCTCAGTGGTTGAGAGTCCGCCTGCTGATGCAGGGGACACGGATTCGTGCCCCGGTCTGGGAAGATCCCACATGCCACGGAGTGGCTGGGCCCGTGAGCCGTGGCCGCTGAGCCTGCGCGTCTGGAGCCTGTGCTCCGCAACGGGAGAGGCCACAACAGTGAGAGGCCCGCGTACAGCAAAAAAAAAAAAAAAAAAAAAATTGGAAGTTGGAAACAACTTAGTACATAGTGTTATACATAGCTTGAGTTGGTCAAACAACCATTATGAGGATATGTTTAGTGACTTAATTTCAATATTTCAACTCTGAAATGTGTTAGTTTTCAGCAGTAGATACAGTCTGATATTGGTACATTTTTGACCTAGGTTTTTTGTGTGCTCATTCTGGTGGAATGTTTTCAACATTATGATTTTCTTCACTTATCCTCTGTAATTTTAGAGAAATAAATTGCCTCAGTAGGTTTTATGAGATAGTTTCAGTCTCTGCATTATTTGAAAGACTTAATGGTTCACAGAAAATCAGAGATATGTTTTATGTCTCTGACTTTAAAATATCTACTTCATTGGAAGTGAAGCCAGAAACTGAGATCTTATTATATTAGTGACAACAGTAACTGTGATAGTGTAATTTAGATTCATTAATGTATTCAGTTATTCAAGACATGTTTTTTTTTTTTTTTTTTTTTTTTGCGGTACGCGGGCCTCTCACTGTTGTGGCCTCTCCCATTGTGGAGCACAGGCTCCGGACGCACAGGCTCAGCGGCCACGGCTCATGGGCCCAGCCGCTCAAGGGCATGTGGGATCTTTCCGGACCGGGGAACGAACCCGTGTCCCCTGCATCAGCAGGCGGACTCTCAGCCACTTCGCTACCAGGGAAGCCCTCAAGACATGTTTATCGAGAGCCTACCATTTTGCCAGGCATTTGAGACAGAGCAGTGAACAAGTGGATGATCACACATATCCTGCTATAATGGAGATTGTATTTTAGAAATGAATACAAACTCTGTGTGTGTGTGTGTGTGTGTGTGCACGCGCACGTGTGTGTGTGGACACACTGTGTACTTGTACTGGGTAGGTGAGAGAATAAGTGCTATAGGAAGAAAAATGAAGTAGGAAAGTGAAGAGTGTGTATTTGCAGAGGGGGGATCATTTTTTAAATAGGTTGTTTAGGGAGAGCTCACTGAAAAATCTGTGGTGAAATAGAAATGAACAACAAGAGTGAGTGAACAATGAAGGTACATGGTAGAAATTCCAGCCAAAGTGAAGAGTCAGCTCAAAGACAATTGTGTTGCAATGCATTGGGGAAATGACTTGGAAGTCCCTAAAATGTAACTGAGAAAGTAAAGAAATAAATAATAGGTTCATTCAAAGAGGTAACGAGGGACCACATTGTGTGAATCTTGAAAAAAGAGCAGTGGCATAATATGACTCATGCTTTGAAAGGATAATTTTGTTGCTATGGTATAAATGGACTAATAAAGACAAGAACAGAATTAAGGAGATGAATTAGAAGATTATTATAATAATCCAGATAAGAATGATAATGATTAGATCAGCTCTGTTGTGACAGTGTTATTGAGAAGTCTTTGGATTCTATATAAAGTTAGAGCAAGAAGAATTTTCTGAGAGATTAGATATGAGATTGCTGAGAAAGCAGGGGATCAAAGATGATTACAAAAATATTTTGACAAGAGTAACTGAGATCTGTAAGAACTTCAAGAGAAGAAGGTTTCTAGGTCTCATTTGTTAATTTTTGCTTTTATTTCTTTAACTTCAAATTTAAAAGCTTTTGCACAGAAAAGGAAACCATCGATAAAACAGACAATTAATTTAATGGGAGAAAATATTTATAAATAATATGACTGTAGAGGGTTAATATACAAAATATATAAACAATTCATACAACTCAATATCAAAAAAAAAAAAAAAAGAACCCAATTACAAGGGCAGAATATCTGAATAGACATTTTTCCAAAGAAGATATACAGATGGCCAACAGGTGTATGAAAAACTGCTCAACATTGCCAATCATCAGAAAAATGCAAATCAAAACAATAATGAGATATTGCCTCACACCTGTCAAAATGGCTATCATCAAAATGTCTACAGAAACAAATAGCAGCAAGAATATGGAGAAAAGGGATCCCTGGTACACTATTGGTGGGATTGTAAGTTGGTGTATTTATTATGGAAAACAGTATGGAGGTTCCTCAAAAAACTAAAAATAGAGCTACCATATGATCCAGCAATTCCATTCCTGGGTATATACTCAAAGAAAGCAAAAACACTAATTCAAAACATACATGTACCCACATTTTCATAGCAACATTATCTATAATAGCCAAGATATGAGAGCAACCTAAGTGCACATCAACAGATGAATGAATAAACAAGATGTGAGATATATGTGGAATATTAGCCATAAAAAATGAAATTTTGCCATTTGCAACAAAATGGATGGACCTGCAGGGTATTATGCTAAGTGAAGTAAGACAGAGAAAGACACATACTGTGTGTCATCACATAAAAAAAAACTTATTGATACATGCATCATCATGGAAGTGTCAAAAATATTTTAAAAGTGAAAGGAGGCAGACACAAAAGATTACATACTATACTTGACCTTTGAACAATGCAGGGGGTTAGGGATGTTGACCCGTTGACCCTCTACATAATTGAAAATCCATGTACAGCTTTACATTTACCCTCTGTATCTACAGTTCTGCATCCACGAATTCAACCAACTGCAGATTTTGTGGTGCTGTAGTAAATATTTATTGGAATAAAATCTGTGTATAAGTGGACCTGTTCAATTCCATTCCATGTTGTTCAAGGGTCAAATGAATGTGGTCCCATTTTTTTGAAATTCTAGAAAAGGCAAAACTACTGTAAAAGAAAGCAGATTAGTGGTTTCATGAAGCAAGGAGGTGGACCAAGGGAGACGCCTACAAAAAGGCATGAGGGCAGTATTGGGGGCAGTGGAAGTAATCTCTTTCTTGATTGTGGTTGTGGCTACATGACGGTATATATTTGAAAAGACACCATCAGTGGGTTTTTAATGTTTCTAAACTATTTCTCACATGAATTACCCTTGGTCAAAACTACTTTACACTGTATATTTAAAATGGATGAAATTTATTATATGGAAAGTAATCATCACTATAACTGATTAAAATTAAAATAAAAGGCAGTAAAGGGGGCATCCCTGCTGGCGCAGTGGTTGAGAGTCCGCCTGCCGATGCTGGGGACGCGGGTTCGTGCCCCGGTCCGGGAGGATCCCACATGCCGTGGAGCGGCTGGGCCCGTGAGCCATGGCTGCTCAGCCTGCGCATCCGGAGCCTGTGCTCCACAACAGGAGAGGCCACAATAGTGAGAGGCCCACGTACAGCAAAAAAAAAAAAAAAAAAAAAAAAAGGCAGTAAAGGATATGATGAGCAAGCTTATGGCATAAATGGCAATTTGCGTAAAATGGGTAAAATCCATAAAAAAACACAATTTCAAAAATAAACTCAGGAGGAATTAGAAAAATCTCAATAATCTAATACCTCTTAAGAAAACTGAATCCAACAGAAAGAACTCTGATCTTAGATACTTCACAAATGAGTTTGCACAAATTACTAAGACAGAAATATTGCTAACCTCACATAAATTCAGAAAGAACAAACAAAGAGGAATATTTGCCAGCTCATTTTATGAGACTGGCATAGTCTTGATACCAAGACTTGACAAAATCTACAGAGAAATAGAAAAATTACAGGATAATTACTAAATAGGCAATCCCATGAATTGAATCAAAAGTCACAAACAAGCAATTAGCCATTCAGAATTTGGCTCACTCAACAAACCTTTAAATACGCTCCATTATAAACTGAGTCAGATACTCTGAGAAAGAGTTGATCAACAGAGGAAATTAAGCCTCGGGATTCCAGGTTCATATAATTCAACAAGTATTCATTGTGTTCTTATTTGAAGGAATTGTGCTGGGATATGCAGAGAGAATAAGATCCATTTTTTGTCTTCAAAGCATTTACACTCTAGTGTGGAGAAAATTCACAAATATAATTCCCATAAGATGTGGTTTTTGTAGTTACCACAATTAAAGCATAATCATGGTTCCAGAGGATCGCTAAAAAGGGAGGAGGTGATTACCTCCAGATTTCCCCTCAAGGGGGAGTCTCATGAAATAAAGAGGGTGTGTAACAGCTGAGAAAGGAAGAGAAGGAGTGTTGAAAGTGTTGCACTTCCCTTGACTTTGCTGACCTGACTCCTTTGCTGTCTATTTCAGTGTCAACATCCCTTCCCTCGTGCATTTTGCCATCATAAGAAAATGTGATTAGTAAGAAAAAGAGCCTGCAATCAGGTGGGGAAAAAAATACTAAAATTAGAGTTGGGATGTAAACCTAAGTCTTTTATTACCATTGGAAAATTGCATTATATTGTACATGACTTAAAATGTCATAGCAATCCAAATCACACAAAATAAACTCTGGACTATTCATTTTACCTAGAAACATTTTTTTCCAATTTAATATTCAGTGGAAAAAGACAAACAAGGAGACAAACACTGAAACCTAATTCGTTGACCCAAAATTTCCCAATTTTTTTCAAGAATTAATGCAACATGGGAGTAGTTACCTATTTGAATAATTTATTAACATAATACTGAACATATTCAGTGCTGACAAAACTGTGTCCATTTCAAACAATGATTAAAAGTACAACTCATGGGCTTCCCTGGTGGCGCAGTGGTTGGGAGTCCGCCCGCCGATGCAGGCGACACAGGTTCATGCCCCGGTCCGGGAAGATCCCACATGGCGCGGAGCGGCTGGGCCCGTGAGCCATGGCCGCTGAGCCTGTGCGTCCGGAGCCCGTGCTCTGCAACGGGAGAGGCCACAACAGTGAGAGGCCCGCGTACCGCAAAAAAAAAAAAAAAAAGTACAACTCACCTCTCAGCATCTCAGCTGAGTGCATGTGTCAGTTTTTAAAGTCACCAAATTTAGAGCATGATTGCTTGTTTGGGTTAAATAATTCCCCGATATAAAATTATGTTTAGTGTAGTAACATCATCTGCATTATTCTGATATGTCAGGGACTTGACAAACAACTAATTTATGGATTTGAAGATTGAAGAGTTTACTGTAGACAATCTTTTATAACCACATCTCATTAGAGGTGAGGAAATTGAGTAGCAGGAAAATTAAATTACTTTCTCAGAGATGTAGAAATAGTAATATAGCCAGGCTTATATATTCCAATATGGTGTCTTTTCACCACACCTCAGGTTTAGATGTGTACACAGGCCAATATTGTTCTCTCTGTTTTATCATATACCTATCTGGTTATCCCAGAATCTTCAGGTCATGTCTGTCCTGTTCCATCTCTAGACTGGAAGAGAATTATTCCAGAACATTTCTTTATCCCTTTTAAAAGGAAAAAGCAGTCTCAGAGGTCACCAAACCAATTTGGATTGAAATATTTTATGCCTATTTATTTAAAAGGAACACAATCATAGTTTGTACTTTCTCAAGAATATGTGCGTAATTTTATACATGACTCGTTGGTATAGACAATGCTAACAGGTAATGGTCTTGCTTTTGTGAGGTAAAAGAAAATTTTGGACTTTCAAGGAGTAACCAATACTTGGCCTATCAAATGCATGGAAATGTTATTACACTATTCCGTCCTTAGCACTGGCATATATCTTGATCACTGTGGGAACAGATGAAATAACATATGTTAGTTGGACTCTTTAGTGTTTTAGGAAACAGGAACTTCTTTCGTTCAGGGGATGAGGGTTAATTGCGAGGCTGTGAAAATTCTGTGGCTTAACCAAGATGTGAAATATAACTTATTTATATTAGGGATTAAATAATAGATGTGATGGCCTAACAATATCTTTAGTTTCTCTCATCTCTCGTCATCTCCTCTGAAATAGTATCAATTCCTTTTTACTCTCTTGACTTCTTTGATGTATGCTTCAGCTTCTGTTAAGATCTGCTTTTCTACCTGTCCCTATAATTTGCTCTAACTTTGCTACATTCTCTATGTGAATTTTACACTTAAAACCCTTGGGACACTGAGGCTGGTTAGTATCGCCATATATTTGGGGAGCTTTACTTTGCTAGAAACCTTAGTAAAACAAAGATATTATTTCCCTAATCTGTCTTTGGCTGTCTTTAGATAGTATGCTGGTTTTTTTGTTTCCAATCCCATGTGGCAAAGATAATGACAAAATTATGACAAAATAAAAATAATTATGGTGATAATAATGATAATAGCTAAATTTTATTAAACGCTTACTATATGACAGCCACATTTCCAAGCACTTTGCATGTATTTGTCCATAACATCTGATGACAAATCTGTGGATTTGGAACCATTATTATGCCCAATTTATGAATTAAACTGTGTGAGTTCAAGTAATTTATACAAGATGACATAAATACTAAGGAATTACTTTTGATTTATTGTTTTTCTTTTAGACAGGAAGTTTGAACACACTATGTATTTGGTGCTTTCCTAGATTTTCAAGTACGTAAGACAAATTAAATCACTGAAAATTAAGTGATATTTAGATGTACTTTATTAGTAGTAGGATGGTACTCTACTGCTTATATTTACTTTCCTAAATTGTTTAACATCTATGACCACACAGCTGTTGAGAACTTCTAATAGAGAAAAACAGGAATAAAATTTGGAGATATAATGTCTATCCATTGCTTTATTTCCTTGGTATCTCTTCTCTTTTCTATATGCAACAGCACTACTTGTACAGAATAATCTATCTACCATCCAGTGTGGTCTTGTTATACTGAAAGTTGCATAGCCACAGTAATCACCTTGTGATCCAGTCCTTGACAATCACATTGTTTCACTGTTTGCAATACTACAATACAAAATGCAAACTTACAGTGAAAATAATAATTTGTTCATTCATTCATTCACTTAGGCAATGTCTCATGCAGCAATGAAGAACAGCAAAATGCCTACACAGATGTGCTCTGAAAGAGACTGTTATTAAAAAACACAAATAATATACACCAGTCAGCCAACTAATAATACATGGGAAACCAAGAAAATGCATATGCACCTATATTAGTTCTCCACTTAACGATTTGTGAAGCATGAGTACAAAATAATGCAAAGTATAATACCCCTTTCTGATCCTCAATGAAGCATTTCAAGTATCTTTTCCCCTCAAGTTATTGTTTTACCACAAGGAATAATCTTATTTAATTAGTGTTCATTTACAAACGAAAAGTCAGTAACCATTCATGGAACTGGGATTAAAAGAATCCCTAGATTCATTTCCAGAGTACATGATCAAAGAATACTAAGATGGGAAGTTGATAATTCCCCTTCCTGGCAAATGAAACTTTATCACGTGTGGCTCATCCACCACAGGCTCGTATCCTTGAGCCCTTGACAGATTAAATGTTTATTGTCTATAATTGATTAGGTCTGCTTTGAAAATTTAATCTAAATCATCTTCTAATTTGATTTTAGAAATACTGGGTTTTGTTATATTTTTCTTAATTTCAGGCTATGACATATCTAGTTCCCAGTAGCATTTTTCCATACCATAGAACTGAATGGAATATATTAAGTGTGGTCCTTTGAATTAGATTAAATTGTATCTTTCCCATTTTTATTATGTTAACCATTTTATAGCAATAAGGAAATGGATCTTGTTGTAAAATCATAATCACAGATCTGTCAGATCAGAAATCAATTAATTCTAATTGATAATCTTGATCCCAAACTTGCTGTAGTGTATGGTATATTTTTTGCAAGTATTCTTCCCTCTCATGAAAATCTAGACATAAACCAATGATTACTAAAATCAGTGGCTTTATTTTTCAAAAGAAATGATAAAAAATATGCAGCCTTCATTTACACAGAGCTTTGCATAAGTCAAGCATTCACTGATGTGTTTGCTTTGAAATGAGTTTAATATTTACTCCTATGCCAAAGGGCTTGTCATAAACCCATTTTTCTTCAGGTAAATTTAGGCCACCTCTATGCTTTCCTGGCATCAATACCAATCACTACTGCCAAATCTTGATTGTCTGTGTTAATGAAGCGTAATATTAATGCAGATAATCCAAAACAGTGTCAAAATATCAAAAAGAATGCTTTGGAAACCTGCTCCCACAATATTTCTCTCATGGATCCTACTTCATACAGGTGATAATATAAATTAAGCTATTGGGTTGGCCAAAAAGTTGGTTCCGTAACATCTTATGGAGAAACCCGAACGAGCTTTTTGGCCAACCCAATACATTCCTTTGACATAGATCAATAATGTGTAATATTAGACTAGAAATATTCTGTATAAATAACATCCACCATGAAATTAAAGTATTTGCACATATACTTTAAAAGTAAAGCATTAAATTGTGCAATTTCTATATGATAAACCTTGGCATAAAAGATAAACATTTTTGAAACATGTGCCATAAAAGAAAAAAGAAATTATTTAGACCTGAACTACTTGACATTTTTTGTTTTTTTCCAGAAGCACTAAACAGGACTTTTTTCTTTTTTTCCATGATTTTTTTTAACATCTTTATTGGAGTATAATTGCTTTTCAATGGTATGTTAGTTTCTGCTTTATAACAAAGTGAATCAGTTATACATATACATATGTTCCCATATCTCTTCACTCTTGCATCTCCCTCCCTCCCACCCTCCCTATCCCACTCCTCTAGGTGGTCACAAACCACCTAGCTGATCTCCCTGTGCTATGTGGCTGCTTCCCACTAGCTATTTTATGCTTGGTAGTGTATATATGTCCATGCCACTCTCTCACTTTGTCACAGCTTACCCTTCCCCCTCCCCGTATCCTCAAGTCCATGCTTGAGGAGGTCTGTGTCTTTATTCCCATCTTACCCCTAGGTTCTTCATAAACTTTTTTTTTTCCCTTAGATTCCATATATATGTGTCAGCATACAGTATTTGTTTTTCTCTTTCTGACTTACTTCACTCTGTATGACAGACTCTAGGTCCATCCACCTCACTACAAATAACTCAATTTCGTTTCTTTTTATGGCTGAGTAATATTCCATTGTATATATGTGCCACATCTTCTTTATCCATTCATCTGTTGATGGACACTAGGTTGCTTCCCTCTCCTGGCTATTGTAAATAGAACTGCAATGAATATTTTGGTACATAACTATTTTTGAATTATGGTTTTCTCTGGGTATATGCCCAGTAGTGGGATTGCTGGGTCGTATGGTAGTTCTATTTATAGTTTTTTCAGAAACCTCCATACTGTTCTCCATATTGGCTATATCAATTTACATTCCCACCAACAGTGCAAGAGTGTTCCCTTTTCTCCACACCCTCTCCAGCATTTATTGTTTCTAGATTTTTTGATGATGAACATTCTGACCGGTGTGAGATGATATCTCATTGTAGTTTTGATTTGCATTCCTCTAATGATTAATGATGTTGAGCATTCTTTCATGTGTTTGTTGGCAATCTGTATATCTTCTTTGGAGAAATGTCTATTTAGGTCTTCTGCCCATTTTTGGATGGGGTTGTTTTTTTTTTGTTATTGAGCTGCATGAGCTGCTTGTAAATTTTGGAGATTAATCCTTTGTCAGTTGCTTCACTTGCAAATATTTTCCCCCATTCTGAGGGTTGTCATTTGGTCATGTTTATGGTTTCCTTTGCTGTGCAAAAGCCTTGAAGTTTCATTAGGTCCCATTTGTTTATTTTTGTTTTTATTTCCATTTCTCTAGGACGTGGGTCAAAAAGGATCTTGCTGCGATTTATGTCATAGAGTGTTCTGCCTATGTTTTCCTCTAAGAGTTTGATAGTGTCTGGCCTTGTATTTAGGTCTTTAACCCATTTTGAGTTTATTTTTGTGTATGGTTTTAGGGAGTGTTCTAATATCATTCTTTTATATTTAGCTGTCCAGTTTTCCCAGCACCACTTATTGAAGAGGCTGTCTTTTCTACATTGTATATTCCTGCCTCCTTTATCAAAAATAAGGTGACCATATGTGTGTGGGTTTATCTCTGGGCTTTCTATCCTGTTCCATTGATCTATATTTCTGTCTTCGTGCCAGTACCATACTGTGTTGATTACTGTAGCTTTGTAGTATAGTCTGAAGTCAAGGAGCCTGATTCCTCCAGCTCCATTTTTCATTCTCAAGATTGCTTTGGCTATTCGGGGTCTTTTGTGTTTCCATACAAATTGTGAAATTTTTTGTTCTAGTTCTGTGAAAAATGCCACTGGTAGTTTGATAGGGATTGCATTGAATCTGTAGATTGCTTTGGGTAGTAGAATCATTTTCACAATGTTGATTCTTCCAATGAAAGAACATGATATATCTCTCCATCTACTTGTATCATCTTTAATTTCTTTCATCAGTGTCTTATAATTTTCTACATACAGGACTTTTGTCTCCTTAGGTAGGTTTATTCCTAGATATTTCATTCTCTTTGGTGCAGTGGTAAATGGGAGTGTTTCCTTAATTTTACCTTCAGATTTTTCATCATTAGTGTATAAGAATGCCAGAGATGTCTGTGCATTAATTTTGTATCCTGCAACTTTTCCAAACTCATTGATTAGCTCTAGTAGTTTTCTGGTAGCATCTCTAGGATTCTCTATGTATAGTATCATGTCATCTGCAAACAGTGACAGCTTTACTTCTTCTTTTCTGATTTGGATTCCTTTTATTTCTTTTTCTTCTCTGATTGCTGTGGCTAAAACTTCCAAAACTATGTTGAATATAAGTGGTAATAGTGGGCAACCTTGTCTTGCTCCTGATCTTAGTGGAAATGCTTTCAGTTTTTCACCATTGAGGATGATGTTGGCTGTGGGTTTGTCATATAGGGCCTTTTTATGTTGAGGGAAGTTCCCTCTATGCCTACTTTCTGGAGGGTTTTTATCATAAATGGGTGTTGAATTTTGTCAAAAGCTTTCTCTGCATCTACTGAGATGATCATATGGTTTTTCTCCTTCAATTTTTTAATATGGTTTATCACATTGATTGCTTTGCGTATATTGAAGAATCCTTGCATTCCTGGAATAAACTGCACTTGATCATGGTGTATGATTCTTTTAATGTGCTCTTGGATTCTGTTTGCTAGTATTTTGTTGAGGATTTTTGCATCTATGTTCATCAGTGATATTGGCCTGTAGTTTTCTTTCTTTGTGACAACTTTGTCTGGTTTTGGTATCATGGTGATGGTGGCCTCATAGAATGAGTTTGGGAGTGTTCCTCCCTCTACTATATTTTGGAAGACTTTGAGGATAGCTGTTAGCTCTTCTCTGAATGTTTTATATAATTTGCTGGTGAAGCCATCTGGTTCTGGGCTTTTGTTTGTTGGAATATTTTTAATCACAGTTTCAATTACAGGTCTTGTTATTGGTCTGTTCATATTTTGTATTTCTTCCTGGGTCAGTCTCATAAAGTTGTGCATTTCTAAGAATTTGTCCATTTCTTCCAGGTTGTTCATTTTATTGGCATAGGTTGCTTGTAGTAATCTCTCGTGATCCTTTGTATTTCTGCAGGGTCAGTTGTTACTTCTCGTTTTTCATTTTGAATCCTATTGATTTGAGTCTTCTCCCTTTTTTTCTTGATGAGTCTGGCTAATGGTTTATCAATTTTGTTTATCTTCACAAAGAACCAGCTTTTAGTTTTATTGATCTTTGCTATTGTTTCCTTCATTTCTTTTTCAGTTATTTTTGATCTGATCTTTATGATTTCTTTCCTTCTGCTAACTTTGGGTTTTTTTTGTTCTTCTTTCTCTAATTGTTTAGGGGTAAGGTTAGGTTGTTTATATGAGATATTTCCTGATTCTTATGGTAGGATTGTATTGCTATAAACTTCCCTCTTAGAAGTGCTTTTGTGGATCCCATAGGTTTTGGGTGCTCTTTTCTCCATTGTCATTTGTTTCTAAGTAGTTTTTGATTTCCTCTTTGATTTCTTCAGTGATCACTGAGTTATTAAGTAGTGTATTGTTTAGCCTCCATGTGTTTGTATTTTTTACAGATCTTTTCCTGTTATTGATATCTAGTCTCATAGCATTGTGGTCAGAAAAGTTACTTGTTATGATTTTAATTTTCTTAAATTTACCAAGGCTAGACTTGTGACCCAAGATATTATGTATCCTGGAGAATGTTCCATGAGCACTTGAGAAAAATGTGTATTCTGTTGTTTTTGGATGGAATGTGCTATAAATATCACCTAAGTTCATCCTGTTTAATGTATCATTTAAAGCTTGTGTTTCCTTATTGATTTTCATTTTGGATGATCTGTCCATTGGTGAAAGTGGGGTGTGGAATCCTGTACTATGATTGTGTTACGGTCGATTTCCCCTTTAATGGCTGTTAGTATTTGCCTTATGTATTGAGGTGCTCCTATGTTGGGTGCATATATATTTACAATTGTTATATCTTCTTCTTGGATTGATCCCTTGATCATTACGTAGTGTCCTTCTTTGTCTCTTGTAATAGTCTTTATTTTAAAGTCTATTTTATCTGATATGAGAATTGCTACTCCAGCTTTCTTCTGATTTCCATTTGCATGGAATATTTTTTTCCATCCCCTCACTTTCAGTCTGTATGTGTCCCTAAGGCTGAAGTGGGTCTCTTGTAGACAGCATATATATGGGTCTTGTTTTTGTATCCATTCAGCCAGTCTGTGTCTTTTGTTGGGAGCATTTAATCCATTTACATTTAAGGTAATTATCGATATGTATGTTCCTATTCCCATTTTTTAAATTGTTTTGGGTTTGTTATTGTAGGTCTTTTCCTTCTCTTGTGTTTCTTGCCCAGAGAAGTTCCTTTAGCATTTTTTTTAAAGCTGGTTTGGTGGTGCTGAACTCTCTCAGCTTTTGCTTGTCTGTAAAGGTTTTAATTTCTCCATGAAATCTGAATGAGATCCTTGTTGCATAGAGTAATTTGGTTGTAACTTTTTCTTCTTTATCACTTTAAATAAGTCCTGCCAGTCCCTTCTGGCTTGCAGAGTTTCTCCTGAAAGATCAGCCATTAACCTTATGGGGATTCCCTTGTGTGTTATTTGTTGTTTTTCCATTGCTGCTTTTAATATGTTTTCTCCGTACTTAATTTTTGATAGTTTGATTAATATGTGTCTTGGTGTGTGTCTCCTTGGATTTATCCTGTATGGGACTGTCTGTGCTTCCTGGACTTGATTAACTATTTCCTTTCCCATATTAGGGAAGTTTTCAACTATAATCTCTTCAAATATTTTCTCAGTCCCTTTCTTTTTCTCTTCTTCTTCTGGAACCCCTATAATTCGAATGTTGGTCCGTTTAATGTTGTCCCAGAGGTCTCTGATACTCTCCTCAGTTCTTTTCATTCTTTTTTCTTTATTCTGCTCTGTAGTAGTTATTTCCACCATTTTATGTTCCAGGTCACTTATCCATTCTTCTGCCTCAGTTATTCTGCTACTGATCCCTTCTAGAGTATTTTTAATTTCATTTATTGTGTTTTTCATCATTGCTTGTTTCTTCTTTAGTTTTTCTAGGTCCTTGTTCAATGTTTCTTGCATTTTGTCTATTCTATTTTCAAGATTTTGGATCATCTTTACTATCATTATTCTGAATTCTTTTCAGCTAGACTGCCTATTTCCTCCTCATTTGTTAGGTCTGGTGGGTTTTTAACCTTGCTACTTCATCTGCTGTGCGTTTTTCTGTCTTTCATTTTGCTTTTCTTACTGTGTTTGGGGTCTCCTTTTTGCAGGCTGCAGGTTCGTAGTTCCTGTTGTTTTTGGTGTCTGTCCTTAGTGGCTCAGGTTGGCTCAGTGGGTTGTGTAGGTTTCCTGGTGGAGGGGAGTAGTACCTGTGCTGTGGTGGATGAGGCTGGATCTTGTCTTTCTGTTGGGCAGGTCCATGTCTGGTGGTGTGTTTTGGGGTGTCTGTGGCCTTATTATGATTTTAGGCAGATTCTCTGCTAATGGATGGGGCTGTGTTTGTGTCTTGCTAGTTGTTTGGCATATGGTGTCTAGCACTGTAGCTTGCTGGTCGTTGAGTGCAGCTGGGTCTTGGTGTTGAGATGGAGTTGTCTGGGAGATTTTCACCATCTGATATTACGTGGAGCTGGGAGGTCTCTTGTGTACCAGTGTCCTGAAGTTGGCTCTCCCACCTCAGTGGCACAGCCCTGATGCCTGGCTGGAGCACCAAGAGACTGTCCTCCACACTGCTCAGTATGAAAGGGAGATAAAATAGAAAGAAGGAAAGAAAGAAAAAATAAAATAAGCCAAGATAAAATAAAATAAAGTTATTAAAATAAAAAAATAATTATTAAGAAAAGAAAATTTTTTAAGTAAAAAAAAGAACAAAAAACCAGACGGACAGAACCCTAGGACAAATGGTGAAAGCAAAGCTATACAGACAAAATCTCACACAGAAGCATACAGATACACACTCACAAAAAGCGGAAAAGGGGAAAAAATAATATATCGTTACTCCCAAAGTCCACCTCCTCGATTTGGGATGATTAGTTGTCTATTCAGTTATTCCACAGATGAAGGGTTCATCAAGTTGATTGTGGAGCTTTAATGCGCTGCTTCTGAGGCTGCTGGTAGAAATTTTCCTTTCTCTTCTTCGTTTGTTCAGCTCCCGGGGTTCATCTTTGTATTTGGTCCCACCTCTGCGTGTATGTCACCTGCGGACGTCTGTTGTTTGCTCGGACAGGACAGGGTTAAAAGAGCAGCTGATTCAGGGGCTCTGGCTCACTCAGGCCGGGGCGAGGGAGGGGTACGGATGCAGGGAGAGCCTGCGGCGGCAGAGGCCGGTGTGACGTTGCAGCAGCCTGAGGCGTGCTGTTCATTCTCCAGGGGAGATTTTTCCTGTATCACGGGACCATGGCAGTGGCGGGCTGCACAGGCTCCTGGGAGGGTTGATGTGGATAGTGACCTGTGCTCGCACAGAGGCTTCTTGTTGGCGGCAGCAGCAGCCTTAGCATCTCATGCCCGTCTCTCGGGTCTGCCCGCCTCGCGCCCGTCTCTGGAGCTCCTTTATGCGGTACTCTTAATCCCCTCTCCTCACGCACTGGGAAATAAAGAGGCAAGAAAAAGTCTCTTGTCTCTTCGATAGTTCCAGACTTTTTCCCGGAATCCTTCCTGGCTAGCCGTGGTGCACTAACCCCTTCAGGCTGTGTTCACACCGCCAGCCCCAGTCCTCTCCCGGTATCCGACCAAAGCCCGAACCTCAGCTCCCAACCCCCGCCCGTCCCGACGGGTGAGCAGACCAGCCTCTCGGGCTGGTGAGTGCTGGTAGGCACCGACCCTCTGTGCGGAAATCTCTTCTCTTTGCCCTCTGCACCTCTGTTGCTGTGCTCTCCTTCGCGGCCCCGAAGCTTCCCCGTCCGCCACCCGCAGTCTCTGTCCGCGAAGGGGCTTCCTAGTGTGTGGAAACCTTTCCTCCTTCACAGCTTCCTCCCACTGGTGCAGGTCCCGTCCCTATCCTTTTGTCTCTGTTTATTCTTTTTTCTTTTGCCCTACCCAGGTATGTGGGGAGTTTCTTGCCTTTTGGGAGGTCTGAGGTCTTCTGCCAGTGTTCAGTAGGTGTTCTGTAGTTGTTCCACGTGCAGATGTATTTCTGATGTATTTGTAGGGAGGAAGGTGATCTCCGCATCTTACTCTTCCACCATCTTCTCAAATCCTAAACAGGATTTTTTAATGTGATATTAAAAATATGGTCCAGGGGCTTCCCTGGTGGCGCAGTGGTTGAGAGTCCGCCTGCCAATGCAGGGAACACGGGTTCGTGCCCTGGTCCGGGAAGATCCCACATGCCACGGAGCAGCTGGGCCCGTGAGCCATGGCCACTGAGCCTGCACATCCGGAGCCTGTGCTCTGCAATGGGAGAGGCCACAACAGTGAGAGGCCCGCGTAACGCAAAAAAAAAAAAAAAAAAAAAATATATATATATATATATATATATATATATATATATATATATATATATATATATATATAGCCCAAACATTTTAGAATTGACTTTTTATATAGGTCTGTTATCTGTGGGATCATCTAGGGCTCAAAAAAAGCCATATTCTAAGCATTTACTCATGTGAACTGTCTTCCCCTAGCAATCCAGATTTCATTAAATACCAATGTAAGACACATAATTTCCTGCTACAAGAGTACTATTTTTATTTTATTAAAACTGACATTCTCAAGAAATGAAATTGAGTTATTTGTAGTAAGGTGGATGGACCTAGAATCTGTCATACAGAGTGAAGTAAGTTAGAAAGAGGAAAACAAATACCGTATGCTAACACATATATATCGAATCTAAAAAAAAAAAAAAAAAAATTGTCATGAAGAACCTAGGGGCAAGATGGGAGTAAAGACACAGACCTACTAGAGAATGGACTTGAGGACACAGGGAGGGGGAAGGGTAAGCTGGAACAAAGTGAGAGAGTGGCATGTACATGTATACACTACCAAACGTAAAATAGATAGCTAGTGGGAAGCAGCCGCATAGCACAGGGAGATCAGCTCAGTGCTTTGTGACCAGCTAGAGGGGTGGGTTAGGGAGGGTAGTGGGGAGGGAGATGCAAGAGGGAAGAGCTATGGGAACATAAGTATATGTATAACTGATTCACTTTGTTATAAAGCAGAAACTAACATACCATTGTAAAGCAATTATGCTCCAATAAAGATGTCAATAAAAAAATAATACAAATGAATGTATATATCAAAACAGAAACAGACTCACACACACACAAAAAAAAAAACCTGACATTCTCGACAGGTCTGCAAATAGGGATGAATATAGAAGTGATGGTACATGTGAGTGCCCCTGATTGTATTTCTACCATGTTGATGAAATGGAATGCTCTCTTCACCCATTGGCCACCTGCACATAAATAATTGGAATCTACCCCTCAGATATAGATTGGCTTCTGTGTCCTGTCACAGTCAAATGTTTGAGACTAATGGGCCTGAGAGTTCGGCAAAATTATCAAGTTAATTCAGCACTGAGGGTAGGTGGTGAGCTGGTTATCCTTCCCTAGTTAGCACCTCTCTCTAATGTGTTACATACCTGTTGAACTGCAGAGTCTATATAACTCTTTGAAATACTATATAAATTAATCATGCTGTTATGCATTTTATTTTGTACTGAGAAGGGACATAAAATACCAAGCTATTTAAATATTAATTTGCCTGAAAATCATATTGTATATAATGGAATTAGTCTTTCTTCACATATAATTAACCTTCTACAAGTAACTCAGAGTCATGAGCTTTTGAGAATTTAGATGATTCAAAATTATACTACAGTCCATTTACTAGGGTATAAATTAGTATCATCATAATGAATAGCTTAAGAATACATGTACTTTTTGACCCAATTAATCTTTAGATAGTGATCCTTAAGGGGAAAAATACATACAAAATGACCTATCTATAAGAATGTTCAATACATTAATGTTTAAAATAACAAAATTTTAGAGAGAAAAAATTAATGTTCAGCCAAAAAGGTGGGCTAAGTAAATTATCGTTCAAGGGAATATTTTTAACAATAAAAAAGAATGTAATTACATTTTGTTATGAATTTGGATATCTGAAATATATTTTGATTATATTTGATAGCGAGTTTTCAAAAGTAATTTTGGAAACAGTATATATATATTGTAGACTGGTTCTATATAAAATATGAATTTGTACAGAAAATGGTCAGGAATGATAAATAATGTAATGGGTGATCATTTCTAGATGACATATTTCCTTTTAGTTATCTAACGTTTGTGTAATTCATATTTATTATTTGTTTACAGTGGAATCACCCCCACAACTGCTTTTAACTAAAACACATTTACTATACTTCGTTTATCCTCCTGAGATGGCCTACTTTCCAATTTTGCAATGTGCCTGTCACAGTGCATATCTTACCAATGTTGACTCGCTAAATCTACCACCATTGACAGCCGTTTATCACTGCAGTACTAGTTATATGAAGTAACACATATTCTGAGACTTAAGGAGTGAGATGTAATTGTTCAAGTAAAGGACAATAGGGGTATTGTGAACAAGGGGATATTATGTGTCAGGCCAATCAGGTGGTAAGGAGCATGGCTCTTTCCGTAGTGGGAAGAAAATTATACAACTGTAACATATAAAATAAGTTGTGGGGGAGTCCTTACAAAGTGGCAGATTGTACAGAACCACAGAGATGAAGTTAATGAATTATGATTTACTCCAAAGGGAGCCTAAAACCTCTAAAGGGTTTTTAAAAAAGGAGGCCAAAAGCAAGATGCATTAATTGAATATATTTTTGCTCCCTTCTCTGTAAAGAATGAATTGGGAAGTCAAGACATTATACACAGTAGGAGACATTTCCTGTGGTACAAACAGGAGATGATGCTGAAGCAGAGAAATTGGTAGTAGGAGTTATTTGGATACATGACTAGATTTTACACACACACACACACACACACACACACACACAAACACACAAACACACACACACACACAGAGAGAGAGAAAGAGGGAGAGAACAGTAAAATTATAGTTATTTTTATTTTAATATTTTAATAATATTCAAAAGTTCAACTCATCAAAATCATATATTCAATCAAAAGCTTAGTTCAAATAAATGCCAAAAAACTGTGTTAGGATCCTTGAATTCACAATTTTGAGTTAGGAGTGAAGACAGAGTTTACTTTATAATTCATTCGTTAATCATTAATCATTAGAGAAAGGCAAATCAAAACTATAATGAGGGCTTCCCTGGTGGTGCAGTGGTTGAGAGTCCGCCTGCCGTTGCAGGGGACACAGGTTCGTGCCCCGGTCTGGGAGGATCCCACATACCGCGGAGCGGCTGGGCCTGTGAGCCATGGCCACTGGGCCTGCGTGTCCGGAGCCTGTGCTCCGCAACGGGAGAGGCCACAACAGTGAGAGGCCCGCGTACTGAAAAAAAAACAAAAACAAAAAACAAAACTACAATGAGATATCATCTCACACCAGTCAGAATGGCCATCATCAAAAAATCTAGAAACAATAAATGCTGGAGAGGGTGTGGAGAAAAGGAATGCTCTTGCACTGTTGGTGGAAATGTAAATTGATACAGCCACTATGGAAAACAGTATGGAGTTTCCTTAGAAAACTACAAATAGAACTACCATACGACCCAGCAATCCCACTACTGGGCATATACCCAGAGAAAACCATAATTCAAAAAGAGTCATGTACCAAAATGTTCATTTCAGCTCTATTTACAGTAGCCAGGACATGGAAGCAACCTAAGTGTCCATCAGAAGATGAATGGATAAAGAAGATGTGGCACATATATACAATGGAATATTACTCAGCCATAAAAAGAAATGGAATTGAGTTATTTATAGTGAGGTGGATGGACCTAGAGTCTGTCATACAGAGTGAAGTAAGTCAGAAAGAGAAAAACAAATACCGTATGCTAACACATATATATGGAATCTAAGAAAAAAAAAAAAAAGGTCATGAAGAACCTAGGGGTAAGATGGGAATAAAGACACAGACCTCCACGAGCATGGACTTGAGAATATGTGGAGGGGGAAGGGTAAGCTGTGACAAAGTGAGAGAGTGGCATGGACATATATACACTACCAATCATAAAATAGATAGCTAGTGGGAAGTAGCCGCATAGCACAGGGAGATCAGCTAGGTGGTTTGTGACCACCTAGAGGGGTGGGATAGGGAGGGTGGGAGGGAGGGAGACACAAGAGGTAAGAGATATGGGAACATATGTATATGTATAACTGATTGACTTAGTTATAATGCAGAATCTAACACACCATTGTAAAGCAGTTATACTCCAATAAAGTTGTTAAAAAATTTACTAATAAATGATAGGCTTAGGGTTATAGATTTAATAATCTAGTAAATTCAAAGCTTTATAATATTACAGTAATAAGTAGCATGTTTTAATTCCTTATTTCTATCCATTGTTATGTGAGGTTGCTTATTTAATCTAGATGATTTCTGCTATGTAACAGAGGCATTGGTATTCACTTAACTTTGCTTCTTCAAAAGATAGATTGATGAGTATTTCCAATGTGATTGTCATTTAAGACTTGTCTTCTACCACTGTGTGAATCAATTTAATTGAAGTTCAATATATAGAATGTTGGGTAGTTTTATTTCCTGAGTTTTTCTTAGATTATGACATAGAGTAAATATAATATCGAGGACATATGCATATTATAAGTTAGGCTTCAATTTGTTGTTGTACCACATGGCATAGCCAGATGTATTCTTGCTAGACAGTGTATATAATTACAACGTTGCCCAGTTGGTGTGGCTGGTTGACTCTATAGATGGCTGCCATTATCCTGACTCCTGATGTTCATACTCTTGTGTCAGCTCCTCCCCTTAAGGGTGTGGGAGTCCTGTGATTTACTTCTAACCAATAGAATACATCAGAGGTGACAAGATGTCCCTGATTATGTCTACATGATTATGAGGTTAAGTTGCATAAGATTCTAGCACTCACTCATCTTGCTGGAGTCTCTTACTCTCCTTTGGTTGCTTTGAGAAAGCAAGTGGTCATGTTGGGAAACCCAAAGTGGAAAGGAAATGTGGGTGGTCTCTAGTAGCTGAAAGTACCCAGCCAAAAACAAAACAAAACAAAACAAACCAACAAAACAAAGGAAGTCTTCAGTACCCACAAGGAAATGGATTTTTGCCAACAACCTGAGCGAACTTGGAAGCAGATCTTTCCTCAACTGAGTCTCAGATGAGACTACATTCTGACCAACACCTTGATTACAGCTTTGCACAGGACTCAGCTAGGCTGTACTCAGACTCTTGACCCACAGAAACTATGAGAAAGTAAATATGTGTTGCCTTAAGTAGTCAAGTTTGGGACAATGTTTTTGCACAGCAATAGAAACTAATAGAGATGGTTTGTGAGTATGCTCAAGAACAATTATAAAATGATGGACATTTATCCTCCATCCCAGTGAGTCTACCTTGCAACTTACAACAGGGTACAACATTGGGCTGCCAGTCTGCAGAACGCGTCACACTTGCTAACTTAGTGTCACCAGGGAAAGTAATCTCAGGCATGCTCCTCACATTTTCTGTTGCAGTGGTGAGCACTCCAAATTGCAGGTTTGTTTGTGATTAAGATGATCCTGGCACAGACAACTGTTTTTATTTAGCATTATCCTAAATGAGGGACAGCAGGGATTTCTTTGTTTAAAGATGGTTAACAAATTACTTAGATGCACTTAGGACAAACAGTAGTTCTACATAAAATGTTGCCATTTATCTTTTATTATAATTGTTTAAAGAAAAACAAACATGTAAGCAGAGGCAGATGAGAATACTTTTTCTGGTAACATTTCAACCTGTACTGAGAAGAAAGGTAAATCTAGAATATAAAAGCAATAGGAAATCATTCACCATGTTAATTGTAGCTTGTTAGTATGCCTGTGTTCAAATATATCTTCTTTCTTTCCTTGATTTATATGTTTTTTCATTTACGTTGCTGAAAACTTAGATAATCAGGATGCTACCCATGCTTCTTGGGTTCGGCATTTAGTCCCTCTTTTAATCACACTGAAATGGAGTCCTTTATCTGATCACTGACACCTAAAATGGATGATAAGCATTGGATTAGTATCATTACATAGTCAAGGCAGGGAGCAAGTCTGTGCTAATCCCTGCAGTACAGAAGGCAGCATAAGATTTTAGGACATGGAGGGCAGACACAGGACAAATGCCATTTATAAAGTACTAGGAAAGAGGTGGGCTGTGTGAAGAGCTTAAGGATATATGAAGTATGATACAATGTTTGCACACACCTCTGTTCTTTTAAACATGCCCTTTCTGCTTCCTGGAATTGTTTCTGCTCAGTATTCCATCTAACAGACATCTATAACAATTAAATCTTTTTCCTGTTTTTTTTACTTTTTTTTTTTTTTTTTTTTTTTTTTGCGGTACGCGGGCCTCTCACTGCTGCGGCCTCTCCCTTTGCAGAGCACAGGCTCCGGACGCACAGGCTCAGTGGCCATGGGATCCTCCCAGACCGGGGCAGGAACCCGTGTCCCCTGCATAGGCAAGCGGACTCTCAACCACTGTGCCACCAGGGATGCCCCTTTTTACTGTTTTATTCAGACATAGTATGTGTTGTCCTGTGTGTCCACAGAACTTTATACCTAAGCTCATTCCAGTATTTGAAAGAAAATTATAACTTTCAGTCTCCCTTCAGTGTAGGGAATAGGAAGCTTCATGTGTTTAAATCTCTGCTTTTAGCATGGTACCTGGCACTCAGTAGATAGTCAATAGATATTTGTTTAAAAATTATTGCTACTGTTGATTGGAAACCTGCAGTGCAAGAAGCAAGAGTTCATACTAAATCAGATGACCACATCATATTAGGTATTCTTGGAAAAAAAAAGATTTAATACTTTTGCATACACACATACACGTACACACACATCCCTACGTACTTCAGTATATATTCAAATTTGTACTTTAAAAATTGATTTTTGAAAGTCAAATGGTCACATGTAATTTTTTTTAAATGGCTTTCTACCTATTAAGAATATTTGCATTCTTATGTGTTCTCTGAAAATTGAAAGGAACATTACATTTTCTGAAAATACTGAGAGGATCATTAACAAGTAAATAAATTCTTTATCACTAATTCTTTGTTGTAAAAGTCAAGATTTCCACAGGGAAATCAAAATAGTAAACCAATCTTTTTCTAAAACACTTTCTAACATACAAGAAAAACATTAAACCATAGCCTACTTGTGCTTCTGAGAAATAAACAGAATTAGATTTCTTCAGCCCTATCCCCGGTGTATAAGTGCAGATCCATTTACTAATTGTATACTCAGATTTCTTTATCTATTTGATTTTAACTTAAAATAATGTTTGCATTTTCTCATTATAAATGGAATGTTTACTTAGTGTCAAAATTTTGAAAATATATAGAAAGATTTTAAAAAGCAAAAGAAAAATTCAGTAACCCATGGATATGCCATCTGGAAATAAACATTGTTATCATTCTCATGTATTTATTTTCATATATATTGTGAGTACATACCTTTAAACAGTAGAGATAATATTGGCAAGTGTTACTTTTTATATAACATTTTAAAATACCATGAACATTTCCCTATCATTTAATTAAAATATATTTACTTATGAAATATTTTCCAGATGTTACTTGTATAGTAATAAATTTGAATGATATTTTTGTTTGTTTAGGGGAATTATTTCTCTTTTTTTAAAATTTCAAAATATTTTAATTTTTAAGGAAGAATATATGCACAAAGACATTGAAATGATATAAAATGGCAAGCTTTGTGGGAAACTATGCTTACATTTTATTAATTATGAATTTTTATATACATTAAAATGATAATCAATGTATAAAGAATCTTAAAGTATATTGCCAAATTTTCATAGATATTTTTCTCATCATATGAATTCCCAGTTTGTGTACCATTTATTTAACAATGAAAATATAAAGGATTATTTCTCTTCAATAACCCATTTTTAGATTACCTGCCTATGACAAAATTGATGCAAATTAAAACATTAGTTTAAGCCACTTTCTTCTTAATATTTTAAAATATATTAATTTTCCATATTTAGTGACAAATTGTCCTGATTTGCCTGAGACTGAGGACATGGGGCTTTGAGTGTTAAAATCAGGACAGCCTCAGGTAAAATGGAGCTGTGGATTAACTTATTCTAATGTGAATGCTTTATTCTTCTCAGTGTTTTGTGGCAGACGCTGTTTCCTGTTCTACAACTTCCTGTTTCCTCTTCTTGCTGATCACAGAACTAGGCAATATTTTCTAGCTCCTCATGCAGTTAAATGCAATTCAAGTGGAAGTGCCATGCCCTGCATTCAGTCCTGGCCCATCAAAACCTCTCACACATGCTCTTTAAGCCATGTTTCCCTTTTGGCTGACTGGGGTGAGCAAGGCCATAGTAACCTTGGAAGTCATGTGATGAGTAGCACCCATGCCGGCCTGGTTCCTAAATGACTGCATGGAGCAGAGCCTCCCCTCTGACAAGAACACCTACTCTGGAGTGCTAAATATGAGGAATAAACTCTACTGAGTTTACATCACTATGAATTATGTGTCAGTATGTTATGGTAGCTGGATTTAAAATATTCAATCTAGTGTTTCACTATTTAAATATCTACTCAGTTACAAAGGATATCACTAAGCTGTTTGTGAGCTCTGTATCTGGGGAAGGATGATCTGAGATTGTCATAGTAATTTTTGGAGTTTTATGTTTTGTAAAGAAATCACAGTAGTTTGAAAAAGTAGTGAGTAGAATGGAAAAGAATCTAGTTAAATAATTGGAATTAGGCCAGAATCCCAAGGTTAAAAACATCTCTTTTAAAGGAGAGAGAAAAATAGTACAGTGAGATTTTTATTAGTAGTACTAAGAAAAAGAGCAATTTAATAACCAGAAATCATCAGTAGCTTAGTTTTATATATTTATTTTAAGATCACCCTTCACAATTCCATCTGTACATTTTATAACTTGGCCATAAAATTAGATTTAAAATTCAGTCATTCAAAAGAGAAATTCAGTTCTTTAGTCCATTGCTAAAATGAAATACTTGTTCTCAAAAACCGCTGCTGAATGTCACAGCCGTACTATAGCCATGGAAATAGGGGGATTAGAGAAAAAATTACTTTCAGAAACACATATCCAGAATGGATGAATCAGAAAGTTTATTTTCACACTACTGGAGGCTGATATTTTCTGAAGATAAATTAATAGGATGTATATCAATAAGGATGAACAATCCAGATGTAATTAATTTATTCCACATGAAATGAAAGGTATGGGGGTGTGGTGGCTATTTTATATTTACCTTCTGTCTTCACTTTTCATTAGATACAGCATACAAAATTAACACTGAAGAACATAACCCTTCCAAATTAAGTAAAATTGACTGTATTTATAAATGATAATTTCAAAAGTAGCTCAATTAATTAACCTGATATTTTTGTACTATGTTTTCAGTAGTGTCTCTTTTCTTATCACACTTTAATTTGATGATTAATTTTTATAATTAAAAAGATATAAATTCAACTTTTACTTTAATATCCTTTGAAAGTACAGTATTTGCTATTATACAGTTCTGTGTATAAGCAGTCCAATGGCTCTTTAGTTTCTGAAGCTTCTTCTATTTTTTATTTCTCTCACCCTTAGGGTGTTAACCCTTTACCTACATGGTTCATCACCAAATCTTAGGTCTAGAAACCTGTGGGAAATTAAAAAAAAAGGGGAAAGGATCATTCAAAAACAAACCAAAACCACAACTTTGATATTTGGAAAATAAGTATTTGAATATTTGTTTCTTCATTTAAAAATGAATGAGCAACAATAAGACAATATAAAGTAAATAAAAAGTATACTGCAGCATAGTTCATGGTGTACTGGGGAAAACCACTGGATCCAGGAAAAATTAAAGAAAATAATACCTCTGGATAAGAACTGAGATGGAAAATAAAAAGTTTTGGAGAAGATCTGCTTTGAATTACCAGTGTGTGCAAGGTGATATTGTTTCTATAAAAATAAAACTGTGTAACATAGGAAGAGAGTAAGCAGAAATGCAGAGATATAAATCTAAGAAGCAGGGTACAAAAAGAAAAGGAACTTGTTTAATTAAGAACACAATGCAGAGAAATTAAGGAAACAATCCCCTTCACCACTGCAACAAAAAGAATAATATACCTAGGAATAAACCTGCCTATGGAGGTAAAAGACCTGTAGTCAGAAAACTATAAGACACTGATGAAAGAAATCAAAGATAACACACACAGATGGAGAAATATACCATGTTCTTGGATTGGAAAAATCAATATTGTGAAAATGACTATATTACACAAAGCAGTCTACAGATTGAATGGAATCCCTATCAAATGACCAATGGCACTTTTTACAGAACTAGAAAAAAAATCTTAAAATTTGTATGGAGACACAAAAGACCCCGAATAGTGAAAGCAATCTTGAGGGAAAAAAACAGAGCTGGAGGAATCAAGCTCCCTGACTTCAGACTATACTACAAAGCTACAGTAATCAAGACAATATGGTATAGTGAAAGCAATCTTGTGAAATAGTGAAAGCAATCTTGTGAAATAGTGAAAGCAATCTTGAATAGTGAAAGCAATCTTGAGGGAATAGTGAAAGCAATCTTGAGGGAAAAAAAAACAGTGAAAATAGTGAAAGCAATCTTGAATAGTGAATAGTGAAAGCAATCTTGAGGGAAAAAAAACAGCTGGAGGAATCAAGCTCCCTGACTTCAGACTATACTACAAAGCTACAGTAATCAAGACAATATGGTACTGGCACAAAAACAGAAATATAGATCAATGGAACAGTAAAGAAATCCCAGAGATAAAGCCATACACCTATGGTCAACAAATCTATGACATAGAGGGCAAAGATATACAGTGGAGAAAAGACAGTCTCTTCAATAAGTGGTGCTGGGAAAACTGGACAGCTACATATAAAAGAATGAAATTAGAACACTCCCTAACACCATACGCAAAAATAAACGCAAAATGAATTCAAGACCTAAATGTAAGACCAGACACTATAAAATTCTTAGAGTAAAACAGAGGAAGAACACTCCCTGACACAAATCACAGCAAGATCTTTTTTGATCCACCTCCTAAAGTAATGGAAATAAAACCAAAAATAAACAAATGGGACCTAATGAAACTTAAAAGCTTTTGCACAGCAAAGGAAACTACAAACAAGATGAAAAGACAACCCTCAGAATGGGAGAAAAATACTTGTAAACAAATCAACTGACAAAGGATTAATCTCCAAAATATATAAACAGCTCATGCAGCTCAATGTTAAAAAAACAACCCAATCCAAAAATGGGCAGAAGACGTAAATAGACATCTCTCCAAAGAAGACATACAGATGACAAAGAGGCACATGAAAAGCTGCTCAACATCACTAATTATTAGAGAATGCAAGTCAAATCTATAATGAGGTATCACCTCGCACCAGTTAGAATGGGAATCATCAGAAAATCTACAAACAACAGATGCTGGAGAGGGTGTGGAGAAAAGGGAACCCTTTTGTGCTGTTGGTGGGAATGTAAATTGATACAGCCACTATGTAGAACAGTATGGAGGTTCCTTAAAAAACTAAAAATATAATTACCGTATGATCCAGCAATCCCACTACTGGGCATATGCTCAGAGAAAACCATAATTCAAAAAGACACCTGCACCCCAATGTTCATTGCAGCACTATTTACAATAGCCAGGTCATGGAAGCAACTTAAATGACCATCGACAGATGACTAGATAAAGAAGTTGTGGTACATATATACAATGGAATATTGCTCAGCCATAAAAAGGAACAAAATTGGGTCATTTGTAGAGACGTGGATAGACCTAGAGACTGTCATACAGAGTGAAGTAAGTCAGAAAGAGAAAAACAAATATCGTATATTAACGCATATATGTAGAATCTAGAAAAATGGTACAGGTAAACCAGTTTGCCAGGCAGAAATAGAGACACAGATGTAGAGAACAAACGTATGGACACCAACGGGGAAAGTGGGGTGGTGGTGGTGGTGGTGAGATGAGCTGGAAGATTAGGATTGACATATAATAGATATATATAGATATAATAGATAACTAATAGCCTGCTGTATAAATAATAAATAAATAAAATTCATCAAACAGAACAGAATGCAGAGAAGTGAAAATGCAATAACAATTATAACTCCCATTGGAGGCCATAAAATCTTAAATGAAAGTTGAAGAAATGGGAATAGAAATTTTAGAAGGTAAACTTAATTCCTTTAGGATCACTGCAGTAAAAAAGAGACAAATAAAAAAGGAAAAGCTAATCAAAATCAAGGATTAGTAAGAAAAGATCCTAATGACACATAAAATAGCCTGACAAGTACATAAAAGAAATAGATAAAATAAATAAAAGCTAAAAATAAAATAATCTCTGTTCTAATTTAATCTGAAGCTGTAGGTCTAAACTACTCATTTTATTCTAGGTAAAATTAATGGATTCTGGAAAAATGTTTGGATTTTGAAGATATAAGAAATAGTCTCAAATAATCACTCAAGCAGGTTTAGATTTACCGAACAAAGTAACAGAAGTAGAACAGAATTTACCTTTTTCTATTAAATATCAAATGCCAGCCATTAATATTCACAAAAGTTTCTTTTAATGTTTGTAAACAAGATATGGACACTCAAACACAGGTATATAGCTATGGTTTCTACCTTATCTCTGTTCTCCTAGTGCTCCCTGAAGTGTAGCAATACTGGCTTCTGTGCAGTTGATCATGTCAGGCATCTTTGTGTTTCATTATCTTTGAGGGTTTTTTGCTTTTTTTTTTTAACCTAAGCTGAATTAC